>NW_025109990.1:0-19314 GCF_011392965.1 Frieseomelitta varia | reverse complement strand
AAAAAAAAAAAAAACAAAAAGAGATAAAAAGAGAAAAAAAAGAAACGGTAAAAAAGCAGGGGTGCAATCAATCAATTTCTCCAACTTCGTCTACTTGTCCAAACAAGGCTGACATAACAATCAAGCAAACTTGTTGACCCGTCGTATCAAACGGGCAGGAAAAAAGCCCCAATCAAGCGATTCAGTCAGCGAACGCTTGTTTACCACATAGTTGGTCGGAAAAACAGTGATTGAAAAAAATAAAAAAGAAAGAGGAGAGAGAAAGAACGAAAGGAGAGGGGAAAAAAGGGAAAGGAAACAACGAGGAGCTGTATGCAAGAAGATGGCAGAATTCGAAAACGCTGGGGATCTCGAGGAGCTCGCATAAAAGAGCCGTGGTGAGAGAGAGAGAGAGAGAGAGAGAGAGAGAAAGTTTCACTGTAGTTCCACTACTAATCGCGAGTGCCAAGCCGAATTAGACCGTATCGAGTGTAATTTCTGGCAATAGGAGTAAAATGTATGAAAGCAGACAATCCAATTTCCCATCCACCGGCGCGGAATGATGCTTATCGACTAGCCGGAGGTGGAAGATATTATTTCCTCCTTTATCGGGCAAACCACGAAACCACCTGTCTTTTTCCTGACCTTACTCGTGCCTTGCCTAGTCATAACTTTACCAGACCGCTGGACTGATAACGCGAAATCCGTAGATTGTTGCGGACGCGTAATCGTCCGAACGTACTTTTCAATCCTTTGAGATGGGGCTGTGTGATGTTTTCTCGATCCTAGTTCGAAATTGATAGGCACTCGCGAAAACTATCGAGGCAGAAAGGTAGATTACAGACCGCGACTATAATTTCGAGACGATTAATAAAATAACTCGCAAAGTGTCCAAAATATATCGTTGTAACGTACAGCCAACTTGCATGAATTTATTGTAAAATATTATAAAATATTATTAATATAACATATATATTATTAGTATTATTAGTATTATTAATGTAATATAATAAAACATTATTAATATAATATAACGACTATAATTTCGAGACGATTAATAAAATAACCCGCAAAGTGTCCAAAATATATCGTTGTAACGTACAGCCAATTTGCATGAATTTATTGTAAAATATTATAAAATGTTATTAATATAACATATATATTATTAGTATTATTAATGTAATATAATAAAACATTATTAATATAATATAACGTTAGTGAATAATATTGTATAACATCAATGTCGTATTGTAAAATATCTGAGGCGAGACTTTTCAACGCTGAAATCTGTGTTTTGAGATCCGCGGGACTATGAATGTCCAGGAATTTACAAACGCCATCGTGTTGTAAAATATTCCGAAAGAATCTGACGCGAGTTATAATCGAACCAACCGAAAAAGCGAAAATGACGGTCGCGCGAAAGAGAGAGACAGATCGAGAGAAAAGAAAGAAAACGAGAAAAACTATGTTTCGTGCTTGTTACCGAGAGACGTACGAGCGAGGTGTTCGTAATATAATATCGCCGCCCGTTCCTCCCCCCACAGATTGCAGAATCCCCGGAAACAATCGGAAATCCGTGGCGATTGTGTGCACGCAAAGCGCGGCTGGCTGCGGCGGAACTGTTTGAAAAAATGTTTTGTTTCCCGCGCGCGCGATGAAAGGATTTCTGACCGACTGAATTTTCTATCGACCGTTTGAACGGCCGATTGATAACCAATATATCCGTGTCGCGACCGATTTTGTCCCTGTTAACAGCGACCACCGGATCGCGGAACGAAAAAAAAAAAAAACGATCGCTTCAGGAGCTCTCCCCGAAATTAAAACGATAATTACTCGCGATCACGTTTAACGCCTTGGCTGCACTGAGAACGGCGACATTTTTCGGCTTTAGGTTCAATTGAAACCAGAGGAGAGGAGGCTCGAATATGACCGACGACGCGCTATAATCGAAACCGAGCGCATTGTAAATCGAGCATCGCGACCAAACGCTGTGGCATTGTTCGACGCGAGATCTGAACATTGCGATTGCGCTGCGTCGGTGTTAAAATATTTATCGCTAGGCGCGTACTTATCTCGGTAGAGTTAATAACGACATTGCGATTGAAAGGTGTCGTGCATGGACAGTCGAGACGTTGAAAGGCAGGAATGGAATCCTCGTCTCGCAGCTCGTGGTTGTCGACAACATTCGACTTTATCCAGCCCGGTTAATCGAAACAAAAAACAAGTTACATGACCTGAACATTTTAACGAGCAGCGGCCGGACTGAATGAGAGAAAAGAATTTTATAGAAACAGCGCCCGCCGTAAGCTCGACGACGCCCGCAATGTCTGAGACGATCGATCCGGCATTTTCTTGAAAAACGCATAGTCGCGACGAGCGACAAGTTTTTCGAGCCCGGACGGTTCTTTTTCGCGCGTACTGGCGAAAACACGGGGAGGAAGGTGAAGAGAGAAACGCGGTGGCAATTTATTCGAGCTTGAAAACTCGAACACGCGATACAAGTGAAATCGGTGCTCGAACCAATCGGTACTTGATCGATGAAAAGAGTCGAGCGCATTTATAATTACAAACGACACACCCGGCGCTCCATGACTTCAATTTCATTGGCAATTCTTTTTTTTTTTTTTTTCTCTCGGTGTTAAACGAACGCGCAGCGATACGCTTTTAATGATGCACGGTGGGTGGGCGTTGCGCCATCGAGAACGTTCAACAGTGACTTTTCATCAACGGAACAAATGATTATACCGGCAATAAAGCCAGCCGACTACGATGAGAATTACTAATGCGCCGTTCTGATAAATAATAATATCCAGCCGGGTCTTTCTGTGACCCGTGGCAAAAAATTGGAGCAAACACGAGTACCTGTGTGCAAGCGTACGCTCAAATGTCTCTGGACAAATGTCACGTTTGTTTTAAGATCGGGAATATTGAACGACATTTCACGTGGTGAAAGAGTCCGAAGTCGTCGTTATACATTTCATGAGATTTATAAATGAATTCCATTCTTGAGACTCCTTGAATCCTGAAATCGACAATCCCTACGAACTTGGATATGAATGAAACGAAGTAATTGTCGAAGAAGTTTCAAAGAAACTGCTCGCGATTGAAATTTCACTTCTGGAAAATTTCGATGTCTGAGCTACGAGAACGGTGCTTCACTTTTCATTTGAACATTTTTTCGAACACATACGGTCACATACGTGAAAATACTACGTATGAAATGATACGAAGTTTAATATACTCGACTACAGCAAGTACAATGGTGTGCAAACACTTTTTCCAGTACACTGTACGTACGTGCATATGTACATATGTTCCAATAAAGGTAAAAAGGATGAAGAGAAAGCTGAAAGAGATTGGAAAACGCAATGAGGTCGTAAAAGAGTTGGTTGAATAGAAGTTTGAATTAAGCGGTCGGAACGGCCGAACAGCATTATCTACGATCTAACGTTCCATTGTGCCGAATGAATCATTTGACCTTAGTTTTAAGAGGACGCCTCGGTCGCGGGAAGATTAATCCAAACGCCAGTTCTAAGACTGATTTCTTCCTGCACGTGATCCACCTAGATTGAAAAAGTTTCCAGTTTATTGTTCGGCGGCTGTACGAGCATCGACGTTTCCTCAACGATTCTGCCCTCTCTCTCTCTCTCTCTGTCTATTTGCATCGTCACTGCGCATCTTTTGCCAAAGGAAATAACGACTTGTCTGTTTTCTGCTGTTTTTTTCATCCTTCCTTTCTTTCTTCCTTCCTTCCTTCCTTTCTTTCTTTCTTTTTTCTTTCGCGTGCAAATCGAACGAACGAACGTGAAGAAAGGGGATACCGTTATTAGAGATGGAAGATACGATCAGCGAAATGACTTTCCATTGTTTCAAAGGAGTTCACTGTACTTCCACCACGTACTTCTACTACGAATTTTTCTGAAAATCCTCCCATAGATGTAGACCACCGATGGTGATGTACGAGTGCGGTAACTTGATGAGGAATGAATAGCTAAAGATTATTCTTCCTTGATCCCTTTTCTCATTCAACGAAATAATTTAGCCCGCTGGTTCTTAATCCTATCCTGTGTAGATTTCTACTCCGAAGCGCTTGTTACTGCTGTTCAGAACGTTCAAGACAGTTGAAAATGGGGATCAAGCAGAATTTATTAACTCACGATCGAATTAATAGTTGAAAGGAAATTGAAAGAGGGTACAAGCAATTTAAAAATTAGGAAACGTATTGTTGGGAAGATTATTTAAAAATTAACTCGAAAGAGAAGGTACAGTTATTCAAAGACGAGCTGACTAAATGTAAGCTAACAAAATCAGTAAATGGAAAGAAAGGAGAAGCTGATAATAATCCACGTATGTTAATATCTATACTATATGCTGAATAATAAATTTTTCAAAGCTCGGTTTCCATTCCATGGTCAAGAATTAATTTTCGATGGTAACCGATCTTCTCCAAATGGTATTTCGCAGATACCTTCCTTTTCATTTATTTTTTTCTTTCTTCCCTTCTTTAAATTTCCTCTCCTCTGTTTCACAGTTTCGCGTGTCAACAGCAGAGATTCTTATATTAAAAAATTTGATGGACGTTGCTTTCAGGGCTCAGAGAGAGAGAGAGGACGCTAATTACTCCATCAATTTGTTAACTAAAGTCGACGAGTCGCGAATAAAAAGAAGCGGGCCCGGCCACCCTTTGAAGCGATTCGCGCGTAAAAGTGTTGGAACTTGTAAATTGAAAATCACCGCGGCGGTAGCCTCTCGTTCGAAAATTCGTTGCGCCACCGTCCATTTGGTGAGGATTAGTCGAACGCGAGTCGAGTATTACGTAAATAAGGCGCGCGATTCTTTCAACGAAAAAAAAAAAAAAAACAAAAAACAAAAAAGAAAGAAAGAAAGAAAGGAAGAAAAAAAAAAACGTTGTCCGTGGGAACAAAGATCCGCGGCGGCAAGCGAAACGAGACAAAGCAGAGCGAGAAGATATTGAAAGGCGCGTTCCATGGCCGTGTGGAGTTTGTTTTAACAAACCAGGATAAATAAAAGGAGGGAAAAAACGGATAAACTGAATGGACACCGCGTACTCTTTTTTCACAAACAACCAACCAACCAACCGCCGGGAGTATCCCCCGGCTGGCGGGCGATAAAAGCACGCCACCATTTTGTCCTGGTTGCAGAAATTACCGAAACGCTATGAAAAGAATCGGCTTAAGCACGGATCTGAATTGGTTTTTGCTTGAATCAAAACTCACAAAAGACTGTTTACCGTGACGCGACGAAGAAAAAGGGAGCCGATACGTTTTTCGACGAGTCGGGAACGGCCACGGGCGTTCTGCCCGCGTTTATTCAAGCCCCGTAGACAAATAACCGTTCGTTTCGTTTCCGGCAGTTTGCACGGCAAATGATCCACCGCGTTCTAAATGCTTTCCCAGAAAGGATTGTACGGGGACTCGAATCGCGAATGGGCGATCTCGATTAGATTCATTGGAAAGTGAATTTTCGGGAAACGATCTTTATCAAGGGAGTGTCGCCATTTTCATGAATGAAAATGGTTCTACCGCCCTCCCCCCCTCACTTCCTGCATTCCGCGTTAAAGCTCCTTTTGTTATTTTCCCTACAACCGCGGCCCCATACGCGATTATGCGTAGATACCATTTGATACACGGGCAGCGATTGCACCTCGAGGCTAATTGAAAATTCGCCGCCATATTCGTATCGCTCGATCTCGCGTATTTCGTCAATATTTTACGAACGCACGTAATTGAAATTATCGCGCTCTGATCGTGGATTTACGACGAGAGAGAGAGAGAGCAGAGAGATCATCGGCGAGAAACGAAACGATATAGAATTCTCTTTCAATTGAGATTCTCTTTCCGATTGTTCAGCCAACTCTAATAGAATCCATTCGTTCGCCCGTGTGTTAACACGCGATGTACGCCGCAAAAACTATTTTACCAGGAATCTATATTATCTCGCCGTGGATTCTCGTTCAAATATTGGAATTCTATGTGAGAGCGACCAGCGAGAAGAATTTCTAAACGTGCCATTTTTTTGTAAACGTGTCTTGATTTACAGATATGAAAAATAAATGGAAATTTTCCGTTAAGAAAGTATGAGCGAATAAACACGTCTGTCGAGTGATTTTAAGCAGATAACAATGCGGAAAATTTTGTTTGACTATCAAAAGTAATTGTTGTATAAAGAATAATTCACACAACACGAACTATCATTCGTTAGACAACATTGGAAGAAACATTCTCTTGGGACACGATCCTCTCGTGATAATTTGTCGAAGGAAGTCAATAAACCTTAAACTTGACTCGCAGTATCCAACATTTATTTGTCACATTCCCGCGACTGTTACAACGGGAAGGCTAATCCTATTAAAAAGTTTCAAGGCAGAGCGAAAAGTGGGTGAGAAGATTCTCGTTAATCCAGACCTACGGCTTGACTCCGTTACTTCCCTTCTGCATGACAAACTCCGGCCGATTCGCGCACCGCCTTGATATCGACTTAAAAACAACTTATCGCGCGACGTTCCTTAAATTTCTTATCTCGATCGGTGGCCCGTATTTGAACGATGCTCTACTTAACACAGGCGATCCCGCGTCTTAAAACTATTGTCCCGGCTAGAACGGACGTCCGACTGCGAATTCGGTCTATATTTAATCGATATCCCGGAAGGCTTTGGTGCCGGCGTGTCTGTGTCGCTGCCCGCTAGGATACCGGGAAATTATACGCCGTAGCTGGTACACACACGCACACACCGCGTACCCTTGTCCACCGTCATTTTCCCGAGCGCGGAAAATGCATTTGCGAGAGATCGAACCGCGAAAAAAAACCTCCGGATTCTAGCTGTTTCCTCCCCCTTTGTCTCGACCCTGTCCCGCACCTGCGTATATACGCTCACACGGCTGCCGGGATTGTTTTTATGAAATGGAAGAAATATCGTGACACGAGAAAAATACGTTTAAGGGGTTTTATCGATCGCGCCCGGAAAGAACAAAGATTCCTCGCCGAGGTTCGTACTTCTGGCTTCGCGTTGTCACGGAACTGGTGAAATATCGCGTTACGAGGGAAAACACTCGGTCCGTAAGCGAAATTGAAAGAAACCCTCGAGTCACTTAAGCATGGGACAAATCGAGCTCAGGAATTATATGAATATAATCATTGAAACTTTAATGAGAGAAATGGAGAAACATTTTGTTTCTTACTTTACTGTAATTATAATTAATAAATGTGGATATTGTAACTATTTGAAGTACTAGCAATGCTTGCTACCTTCAGTAATAAAAATCAGTCAATCGTAAATTTAAATTTAAATTTTATTAAAATAATATTTATATGTATGTGTATATATATTTGTTAAAAATTACGATAATGTATAATATGATACATACATGTATATCTATATGTATTTGTAACTTCATATATATGTTAAATATCAAATATTAAACATTAAATATATAAAAATTATGTTCATTCGTATTATTATGTTCCTAATCTATGCAAGAAGTAGTATATACAATTCAAATTAGCCACCATATTTGACAGAATATACGATTCAAATAGGCCGCCATATTTGACAATATATAATTTAGAAAGGTCGCCATTTTGTTAACAAAAATTTCAAGAAAACTATACAAGCTATACATGCGTGTTAATATCATAAATGTGCGATATATCAATAAAACTTGTGATATCGTAATAATATACATGTACTTATATGAGCAATCGAAAACGTCAAACGTAATTCATTATTTGTAATTCTCGCAATACTATGATCGTGACATTTCTCATTGCTTTACGAAATACGCCGTACATTCAGTAAATTTAAGTATTATTCTTTTACTCACCACTGCTGTGAATAAATGAGAGCGACATTTGTACCAAGATGCAACTTCTTACGGCTTTCTCGACACAAAAATACACATTTTACACAGAGAAATAACAAATCTTTCTTGAGCACACGTTACAATCGCGCACTTTGCCTCGCAACAGTAGAACACCAAACAAGCACGGGTGGCGCTTCGAACGTTTCGAGCCCGCCTTTTCTGGCGTACGTATGTATGTACTACGTTTGTCAAGTAGAAAATATGAACATTTGAAATATTTCGAAATTCTTATTTTACATTATATTAACTCGTTTCAGATTTTATAATTCATAACATTAGTAATATTATATTAAAAATATATACTGTAATTTTATATACATTATTATAAATATATGTCTAATAAATACAATAATAATTTTTCATATTTTTATATATTTTAAAACTCTTATTATTAATTGCATACAATCAATATTTATTTATAAAATGTGAATTTTTACAATTACGTATCCAATATGTATAATTATAATTATAATTACAATTATGTATCCAAATATGTATAATTTCGAATTATGTATTTTTAATTAAATTTCGATTAGCGTAGTACGCCGCTACGGTGCTGCGAAACTTTAGTTGTAGTGCAAACGCGTACGTTACTGTTTTAACATTCTTGTTACTAATTGTAAAAATTATTTTAACAGGCTTATAATTAATTGTATATAATGAATATTTATTTCTCAATGTAAATTTTTAATATTATATAATATAATATTATAATTAATATATAGTATAATATTTTATATATCCACCCAAATGTGTATAATTTAATTTTTAATTAAATTTTTATTGGTGTAAAGATACTGCTACTGTGCTACGAAATTTCACTTGTAGTATAAACGCGTATTTTACCATTTTGACATTGTTATTGTATGTAGTCAATATTTATTTCTCAATGTGAATTTTTAATACGTGCAATTGTATGACATGCCATATCCATATAAATGCGTATAATTTCGAATTGCGTAATTTCCATTAATGTGAAGTATGCCGCTATCGCGCTGCGAAACTTTAGTTGTAGTATAAGTGCGTACTTCAGTTCAATCTTTTATCTTGGAAGAGTGTTCGAATCTGTGAAAAATTGTCGTGAAAAGTGTGTCTGGCCGAAAAAACAAGATAGATTTATGTGTTATTCGCTTTCAGCAGCCATATTCTGCCACTTCAGCTATTTCCATGTAAGTAATGTCCTGCTACGATACTTTTCAAGCCAAATGGTGTTCGAAATTTATACCGAAGTGTTTATGTATTCACAGGTGTATATTGTGATTGACAGATTGACAGTTTGCTGACATACACTAGCCGAAAGATGAATGGCACAAGGTAATTCATAATTTTATGAGATAAATATTTAACAAGAAAGTAATAAGTACAAAAGTTGTTAGTTCTCACACATACACCAATGCAATAAAGATAGATATCAAATATTTCACAATGCAAACCTATTTTATTCAATGTCAAATTTTAATACCAATTTCATTGCTAGTAACTTGTGTTGACTAATAAAAATGTCAATTTCTAAGATATTTAAAATGCAAAGAGAATAAGGAAAATATTAAAAAAGCCTGCTTTTGTATTTCTTATATCAGTATGTTTCTGTAAGATTTCTTGAGATTAGAATTGGTATATTCTAATATACGTTACACTATAGTTTTGGTAGAGTTACAATTTTGTGACAAGTAAGTAATTTATATGTATAAATAAATTCCATACCATTATAATCTGTCATACAGTGAAAAATTCTTTTTACTAAAATGCGTATATCACTTAAAAACACAAAAGGAATGTATTTACATAAGGTTGTTAATATTGCAATAACCATTAAAATTTTTGTCCAAAATATGAAATTCTCAAACTGAATATCAAACAATTGACGTAATTTGATATAAAAATGTCCATATTGGAATCTTTACAGCTTTCACATATCAGAATAGTAATAAAAATCCAGGTAAAATATTTATTAAGACGTTAACGCATGACATAAAAATTTTTTACTGAAAACAATTTTACTATGGAACATATTTAAAATACGTTTTCGTCGCAAGTTTCTTTACCTAGTTTAAAAATTCTAGAACAGATATTGCTTTTGTCAAGGAATTTTAAAGCGCTCGGGAGAGCTATAAAGATATCGGGCAGGAATGAGCGAAATAGAAAGAAAAAAGCAAGACTAGGATACGAGAAGGAGAAGGAGAAATCTCAGGACCTCTTTTTCGAAATACAGGATTCAGAGTACGTTACGTTCTCAAGAGGAAGATCTCCCAATGCACTGCTTCCTGCAAGTCAGAAACTTAAATGGCCAGAAACAGGAATAACTGTTGTTTTGAAATCCCAACACGCGTTTAAACGTTCCAAGTTCGAGCTTGCCAAAAGTTGAAAACGAAAGAAAGAAATACGACGAATAGATGTTTGCCACTGTATTTCGTTCTCAATCAGAGAGAGATAGAGAGAGATAGAGAGAAAGAGAGATGTTTCTACCCATGAGCAGTGAAATAATATACGTTTGTTTCTTCGCGATCTAGCATTCATTTAATTCATTCAATGATAATAATCTTGGAATCTCGTTTTCATCACGTTCAATGTTAAGTATCGGTACGATGCATTCGATCGTTTGTAAAGACTTTGATTTAACTTGCGAATATTGACGTAGCTTTAAACATACGACCGCGATGAAAGTTGTTACGCATATAAGACGATGTTTTTCTTCTCGATCACGATTCCCAAGATTACGTATAAAACGCTTGTCAAGTTCTCCTCGAATAGCGACGTAAGCTTCACTGAAGTTGAGAAGCATTCTGAACTTTGTGATAACCATCTATAGTGTGGCCGCGAGGATTAGTAACTTGTCTTCAATGACTAACCTCTCGTAATAGATCAGAGAGCCAAGATTTACAGAACTTGCTCGCTATGCGTCTTATAATCTTGTTTCATCGACAGAAATATTCCACGTCAAAATAGTTTTGAGCAATGTTAGTGCAATAAATTGTTCGTTGCAAGAACCATACTTTAATTAATGGAGGTGAATATTAAAATGTATGTAGCTTGCTTTAAAATGGTTAGAAGTAGAAAAAGATAAATTGTATTTTTGAAATGTATAAGCCAATTTATATCAATTTATACTCCATTTTGAGCTATTTAATTTTGTTCGGGCAATTGTGTGAGATATAATTTTGTATAATTTAAGACGTAATATATTATATAAAAGAGATTCAAGTACCGAAGTTTCTTTTGTCATAGAATCTACTAGATTCAAATTGAGCTTGAAGAAACTGTTGACATTTATATAATTGACTTTTTCTTCCGAAAGACAATTTTTTATCAGTTTGTCTCTCAATCTCCGGAATATATGAACAGCGAAGACTAAATAAATCTAACGAGGTGCAACAATTAACTTAACAAAAATGATCGAAACGAACAACTCGGTACGATTAAACAGCATCAATGTCTGTTAACGAAATTCCAGCGCAATTTAAACTTCATTAACGGGACTCTGTCGTCTGATGTACGAATAACTAATTTAACCCACATGACTCAAAGGAACTTGCAATTCGAATTCGGAGGTGAACACACCTGCAACAAGCAGTTCACGCGGGCGTGGATATGTACATGGACTTTAACATAGCAGAAAGCATCGGTGGGAATAAATGGGTCGCGGAATGGTAATTACTGTTCGCCAGTGTCTGGCAAATTCGGAAATGCAAAGTGTCATCGCCGCGGATCCTCCATCGGGATTTCCATTGGTGATTCTACCGTCGACTCTGCCGGTGACCAACGTTCTGTCGTGCACGGCACAAGAGAGAATCTGAGAGTGGAAACCGATAGAAAGGCGAACAGTTAAATCCACAGGAATAGTAACGGATAGGTGGTCTGAACGCAATGGTAGTCGTGTACTTTGTCGAACGAATAATTAGTGGAACGATTGATAGACAGTGGCAAATAGCAAGACAGAGAACGAGAACCAGTGCGCGGGGCTTATAGTTGAAATCTGTACACGGATGGAAGCGTAGATGAAGTTCACGTTGAGGTACCTGGATCCAATTTAGCAGTTTCTCGAGTAGGGATTATTCGAATTCAGACTAATTAACCAGGCTTGGAAATGTTCTTCTAATACCGGCCACTTCCTCTATTAATACTTAGTAGTGGCATTAGAGCCGAAGAGGAAATGTGAGTCCCAGGGTGGAGTAGCTTTCGGTTCTTTGACCGGTTACTTGGAAGATTACTTGCGGTTAGAAGAGAATTAGTTAGAGAAGTGAGTGTGTTTTACGATGTAAGACCATCCCTTTGTCATATGATCTTAGAAACAAAATTAGTTACAAGTTCAGATAATTTTTTGTAAAGCTATACCAGGCATGGTACGATAGATTGTTGAATTGATTTTGATTTTTTTCTCTCTGACTTTCCTCAACAAACGAGAGCTTCTTAAAAACTCAACGTCACTTTACTCTATAAGTATAACATTCAGAATCCCAAATATTCAGGAAATTTCTTATCGAAAATAGACTGTTCCACCGATTTGCTTTATTTCTCTCCATGTGTAATCAATCACGCTTCTTCAACACGTACCGCAACTTGCTAGACCACCTAATGCACCTTGTATTTTACCGAGCTTTTCTGTTACGTAACACCAAAGCCCGATGCTGTTTTCCCGGTCTGTTACCAGGATCCCGTTTGCTCTAAAGACGAAGTTAATTACCCTCGACGCCATTCTCTGTTTACCTCCGCAATTCGGCCAAGCAGAAGCTGTTTATCTTATCTTCTTGCAAAGTTTTTACGCTCCCATTCGAAAGCAAAGCGAGTACGTGGCAGAGTTTCTTTCGTTTCGTCCTTGTTCCAGATTCTCAACCGGGGATGTTACTTGTCGTGGCGACAGATTAGCATAATATACGAGAGAGACACAAAATTTTTTGACAAAAGATGATCAAACGGGATGAAAGTATTAAAAAAAAAAAAAAAAAGGAGATAAGCAGAGATCGATAGAGGCAAGCGATGAAGCGAGACAGAATCTCAATATCGTTCGGCAAGCACCTGAAGAATTGGTTCGTCTTCATAGAAGGATGTACCCGAGTTCCCGGCGAGATCTGTAAAAATGGTCTGGCGAGTTGCCAAAAAAGCGTGACGCTACGATTGTCACGTTTTCCTCTCGAGATGTCTCGACGGAGGTTTCCGGGCTAGAACATCCGGGAGAATCCATCGGACGGTCAGCTTTATTCCAGAAGCTAAATCATCGATCGTTTCGTAGCCGATCCTTCCTCCAGCCAGTCGGTGAACGACCGATTGAATCGCTGTTTTTCTCTCGTGTCTTTGACTCCGATGTATTGGCCTAAAATGTAACTCGCGCGATTGTCTATCTCTCGTCCGTTGCGAACATCGGGCTTTTTATCTGGTGGTTTCTTTCGTCGAGGCAACGGGATACTTTATGCTATTGTCGCGCATTGTTTTCGTGGCAGTTCGAATGGAAACTGCGGCTGATTCGAAAGGACGGTCTTTATTCTTTCTTCTTTTTTTCTTTTTTTTTTTTTTTCGTTTGTGCATGTTGAAGTCAATTGTCGCTGCGTTTGGCGATATCTGAAGTGGAAAATTGCTGCTCGAGCGAGATCTGTACGCGAAGGAAATTGCGAAGATTTCGTAATTTTATTTATACGTTAATTACTGCAAGAAATGTTTGGGGAACGTTTCTGCAAATTTGAATAACTTCCAATGTAGTTGAATTTACGTTAGAGGGAATTACGCTAGCTAAATTAATACAGGAAGCAATTGAATAATTTCAACGTTTCCGTAGACAGCAAAGTAACGTCGCCCGTAATGTCTAATATAATAAGGGATAGAAGTTAAGAGACATTTGCTTACGGTTACCAGGAGGAAGTTCTAGACTCGAAGATAGCAGCGAACTTCGAAGTACTCCATCTTCAAAGGATCTTACGGAACTAAAACCATTGTCGTATTTCAGATTCCACTGTAAACACGGTTAATCGATAGCCAATACTTAAGCAATTCAATTGTTCGGTGATCCATCGACAAACACTTCGAAACATTAGGAGAATTTTCAAGTCAGTCTCCCTCTGTGTGTATTTTTCGATCAATTTCTACTTTCGGCAGGAAGTGCTTCCTCGAGGAAGTTACGACTCTCCCTTTTAGAATGATATTTCACACGGTGATCGTGCTATGCATCTTGGTGGTTTAATCACCGAGTGATTCACTGTTATAGCTGTATTGGCTTTAGCACGATGTTAATTACTGCGTTTCACGGTTGACTAATAAAATGAAATATGCTCCGTATATTAGCCAGCAAGACCGTACCACGCGAACAACAATAATTACATTGAAAACACGATCGTGGCAGTCAATTTGGTAGCCGATTTTAAAAATGCGATGTTCCGTAAACTGTAGTACATCGTCTGTACTAATCTTTATATTTCAAGCGAGATGTAAAGAGGAAGTTTTTAATCCCCGTTTAATCCTCCTGAAGTTTAAAATCCCAGGTAGCTTTAAAAACTTGGTATACATTATAGATCTATTTTCTGAACTTTCAACGTATAGCAAAAGAAATTTACACATTTCGCGATCTCTTGATGAAAAACCAAAGTAATAGTTTATCACAGATATATATATATATATATATATATATATATATATATAAGTGCTTTTGCACGTCGCTGTATGTACATACATGCACGTTGAAACACAAAATTCGCCGCGGATGAAATTATACCCAGGTACTAAGTGTGGAGCCGTGTGATCACGCTATCAACGCTAACGGGAGTAACTGATCGATCCCTGTGGGGAAAAAACGATTTCTCCCCTTTGAAATAGGCGGTCTAAAAGTGGCGCATCCGCACGTTCGAGGACCTCTTAACCGTGTCTGCCCGTTAATTGCGTGAACTTTATCCGATGAGGGGTGGCGAGCTTAAAGGGGAAATTGTGGCTGCTGGGATTAAGTTGCCGAGATATCGTTCTAATCTTGTCTCCGGCTCGCTCTTCTCATTACTCACGAATACGACGTACACAAACTTCGCCGCGGCTGGTTGTTGCCGCCGAAATTTCTGTTAAAATTGTCAATAAACCAGCGTCAACGAGAACGTTCGCTGGCTAACGAACCCACTGCCCCGTTTTTTCTCGTTGAAAAAACACGGATGAGAAACTGTGCACTATTATTCAGTACATTCTGCTAAACAGTAGATTAGTTAAACATTCTTTTGTTCTAGATTCTCTTGTGTTTTACATTTTTTAACATTTTGTTACCAGCCGTCTGTTTCAACCATACGCATCAACTTCGAATATTTTATACATTTTCTAATTTCCCAGAAACGTATAAAAATCCACAGCCGGGTCTTAAATTTCAAGTCGACAGGTTGCTAGAAATAATTAATAATTGATAAATGGTCCAGCGTAAATTTGTCAGTGAGATGAAATTTGAACTTCCAACGGAGTTGAACCGATAGTAACAAAATCAATAGTGGCATAACTGATGTAAAATGAAACATTCTGCCAATGCTCTGCGATAATGTTGGTGATTAATTCGCATGGCTTACTTAGTTTTGTTTATATAAACTGTTATCAGTTATTTGTCAATCTTGTCGTGCCAGGCAACGTTGCCTGCAGCTATAATTTGAACTAATAAGCACGCGTGTAGTAGGAGACGAATTTGCATACTCTATGCATGCACTGATATTTGTGACAGGCATAATTTACATTTCATTACCAATATTTGCACACTTTTGCGCGGTCGCTTCAATTTCTTAACCGAGAAATTAACCTTTGACATTTAATAAGTAATTCAATATCTCAGAATTAACATGACTTCCACTCGAGACGATTCTTGAGCTCCAAGTACTATTATTGAATTCCAACACAATTGATAAAATTTGCTTCCTCAAAACTTGAAAGGCGCGAGTCGATTCTCGCGATTGACCCGATTCGTTAGATTTATTTATCCACGGCGTAAAATATCATACTATTCATAAATTAGCACGAATGTGTGCGAGCTATTGTTATAGGGAAGTCTTCGCGAAATTACATAATAAAACACTGTTGCGCGTATGAAAAGTTACAGAAACAATGCACGACTGCAACTGAAATAATTGCCGTTTCACGGGATAGACGATCTCCAACTATCGGTGAAATATTATACGGTCAGTGTTAAAAAAAGTTTCTTACGGTTCGCAAACTATTCACGCGGTCCTGATTTCAGCTTGTCGGGACGAGCAGGCAAAAGTGACGCTTACGATTTACGATTCCCATTGAATAATGGGGATTACTTTCAATAAATTTCGATTATAGGACGGGTGTAAAATCTACGACAGCTATGTGCTACATCATTTCAGCCAATTATTCGTATCATCGGTGATTTATATATTCGCGCAAGAAAATTAATACATTTTCGAAGATGGATGTGTTCCCAATTCGCGCCAGTATCAATTTACTTGTTTTCGAGAAGTAATCGATTCCAATGGGACTCTTCTAAATAATATCAAGTGAATCGATACTCTCTCTCTCTCTCTCTCTCTCTCTCTCTCTCGCGCGCGCGCGCGTTATTAGGTTAATGCGTAATTAATTTCAATCGCGAGCTTGTAACCATCGCGCTCTAGTTCTCCGCGATACGAGCGAAGTAGATTCTTTTTCCTTTCTTCTTTTTTTTCTTTTTTTTTTTTTTTTTTTAGTTTGACGTTATATTATGCATCCTGATGATTATTTTATCGACAGTCGTTGATGATGAACGATGACGGTAAAATTGGTGTAATTAATTACACGCGAGGTTAATCGAACGCAGCGAGAAGCATCCGACGATAGAAGTATAAGCGTACTTTTGGGAAAGATATCTCGACATTATACATCTTTCACGTTGATTGATCGGACGTCTACCGTAATTGTAAAAAAAAAAAAAAGAAACAATAAATCTAATATCAATCATTCCGAGCAGTTTGGCAGTGCCTGTGCTAATTAACAATACTCACGAAACACGTTTTCGCTGAAATTGAAAAATTCATCATCAAGCGTCACTATAGTCCGAGTAATAACACAAAGTTAGTCTAATTAATATTGAAACTGTCGAACCATAATAAATGAAGTAACTGGGTATTGGATTTCTTTCTGAAAAATTTTACTAAACCTGGTAGATAACCGAGTATTTAAAATAAAAGGATTTTTAGACGCGAGTGTACAGGGTGAAAAAAAAAGTTCGTCGGTGACTATCATAGATGAAATCTGCACCTTCGATTTGATGAAAATACATGTGAAGCACCTACCTTGAATTTCAAGATTGAGATTCTTTTTACACTACTCATCGCGAATGTAAAACTCTTCCATAGACCGCAACCCAATAGTTCTTTTGAAAAATGGCAAAATAGTTTCTCAATCACTTGACGAACATGTGCGTTCCAACAGCGACTTTATGGTACTCGACGCGTGGACGTAATATTTATATTTTGAATAATGTTAATAGTTTTCATTTGATTATTTAGAGTCAGACTGATGCTACAACTGCGATAAATCAAACGTCAGCGAAACCTGATCCAGAATCATACAGAGTCTACAATGTTAAACGATTAAGAAACTTTTTTGCCATTTAAAAAAAAAAAAACTATCAGTTCTTTAAAGATATTTTACCTAATATTGATATTCAAAGCAAGTTTTTTACGTGTATTTCCATCAAGTCTAAAAATTCTATATAATTCACATAGCCAGGGACAAACTTTTCTTTCCACCCTGTTCATCGACGTGGATCTAGCACACACACATCTAGGCATTTAAACTTAATCTAAATCCACGTCAAAGATCAACGTCGTCGATGTCAACTATCGTTGGACACTGGCCAAACCAATCCGTTGCGTGCAACGAGCAATGATTTATTTACCGGTGGCCGATCGGCCGATACCTTCGCCTCGTCTCGTCTCGATTAAACCGAACACTCGTCAAACGAACGTCGTCCACGGTTTGCCTCCCGCTTCCGGTGACCGGCCGCGTCACCGATAGGGAAAAATAGGAAATCAATGAATCGATCGGAATTCAGTTACTCGAGCCGCGACCCAGATGCATAAGGCTGATTTTTAATTACCCGACAGCGCCGGAAATTCATTATCGATTTGATCGATTCGCCGTGCATTCACCGTCACCGGTTACCCTCCACCCTCTGATCGCCGTTTCATTAACGAAATAACACATTACGGATCGTTAGCGTGGCAATATGACTTAAGCGGAATTACACACACGCTCGCACACACATACACAGAGACGTACGCATAATCTCGTAACGGGATTATACCGTCGGGCTAGGTGATAATCCAATCCGATCGAATCGAACGAATTCCGGTGTAATTCGACAAAAGGCCGTATAGAACGTTGGATCTCCGCGTCGATTAGATATCTCGGTCATTATACCAGACGATAGCCTTTCCCTTTTTGCTCCCTTGGAATTGCAGCTTTATTGCCAGCGAATGCGCGATCATCGATTTTTAATTAGAGGTCTGGCTTGATTTATTTCATTCAGAGGTGACGAAGATTCACGATAATTATGATTATCGACTTTGATTTTTCTTGATATTCGTCTATGTTCGACCTCTTTGCGACGAATGTGTTATATATCTGTGATATAAATAGGGTTTTCCTTTTTTCTAGAAAACGTTGAAAAATCGGGTCACGAGTGATAATGAAATCGACAACTTTGGGGGAGGAAAAAAGTGGATTTCGTCGATAGTTTCTCAGATTAATTTATGCATCTCGCCTGAATATTTCTCTGAGCGATGTACGTACATTCAGAGTGGCGGTAATGTACATTTAGTTTGCCCGCTCTGAGAGATCCAACGTGCTCTCAACGATCGCGAAATTCCCGATTACATAATTTCCAAAGGAATTTCAGATGATTGGAATCGCGAGCGCCATTTTACCAGAGAAGGGCGGGATGGGGTGGAAGGCAACTTAATTAACGATATTTAATAAACTGCGAGAGTCTACTACTTTCATCAGATTCTGCAGGATTACCTCGACATCCTTTTGGCTAATCAATTTTCCTCTGCTGTACGATACGCAACGGACGTTCAATGAAAATTCCACGGCGTAATAAAGCCGGACACGAAGTGACATCAAGCAGATAAAACTTTAACGAAATAAGCTATGCAAATAAACGCGTGCGAGGGGGATAAAAGCTGATACGAGTGGCCAGCTGAAACGAGGCCATTGGTGGCTTTTTCCTCCCCCTCCCCCACCCCCGTTCATTTTTACACTCCGGCCGACGCGGAGAAACCCCAGGTGAGATGTTTGCTTGTTCGAGATAATTACGGTCACTACGTATTCTGTAATCTCTAATTATAGATATAGATATACACCCTCCTCCGCTCCATTCGGCCTTTTTCGTTCGTTTCATCCGCGAAAACTGTATGTATGTCCACGATTAAAAAAAAAAAAAAAAAAAAAAAAAAGAAAAAAAAAAAAGTTTCGCGAGAAAATGCTCCCCGACCGGGGGGGAAAAAAAAAA
>NW_025109989.1:202995-398820 GCF_011392965.1 Frieseomelitta varia | reverse complement strand
AAAAAAAAAAAAAAAAAAAAAAAAAACTATGTTCGGCCATTCGACAAATTTTCCAGTTGGTCAAAAAAGGCCCAGAAGATCGAAAAGGAATTGGACAGGCCCGCAATTCTCAAGACTTTGTTTCTCGGTAAACGATAGCGTACGTATCGCAATCGCGAGATTGCACTTATCAAAAGAGTCGGTCGCTATCGAGGCCGGAAATCTCGGGAATTTTTTTTTTCCGAACGGCGCAAAAGGAACGCTGTCGAACGGCTGTCGCTTTCAGGTCACGTGGCTCTGGTTTCGTCATGCTGGAAAAAGATCTCCGCGATCGATCGTGATCGATACACCGCGCGCGCGGCGGCGAACGAACATGCCCGGGGGATTTACGCGAATGCATCGAGCACGTATACGCGCTTCTCTGTCTGTGAACAATGTCCGCGGGCATCTGATTACTAAATAGGCGCCAACAGCGAGTGACTCACGGGGATTCGATAGCGCGCACCGCCAAGTTACAGAATCATCGTACTAGGAAAATCGAAATCGAGCACGTGTCCGTTGCGTCATGCAGCCTCTTTCCGGTTCGTACGGTTCTTATTCCGCCTCGGATAGTACATGAGAGAATACATGTATCTAATACGGCTCGACTTTTTATCGTTTCGTTTCTGGGACCGTTACACCATTTTTCGCCGCCGATATTCTCCGATACGCTCTCAAAGTCCCGCTCGATGGACACGTGACGCGACACCGTTCCGAGAAATTTCACCGAAGCACGAAATACGATTTTTCTTCCTGGTATCCATCGTGGTTGCGCAAACAACAACGTGTTTCGAGCGTTTTCACTGATGAGTAGAGACCAAAGGAGTCCGTGCAAAGTGTTCGAGATTACGTCCTTAGACTAGATTATTTCGAAACGTACAGATATATCGGTCATATCCGTTTTTGGGTCACTCGCGTTTTACGTTAGAAAGAAGGGATTATTCGTTCCCAAGGTCGGTCTCTTCGCTCGGTTATCTTGTTGGTACAGTTGGTGGATGGTTTTCGAAATGGTAAACCTTCGTAGAATATCGTTGTCTCTTTGTAAAAGAGACGAGACATTATGTGATGTCTGATTTGCAATCTTTTGGTAAATTTACGTTGTCACGCGAAACTTCCAAGAATCTGTGTATGTATATATATATATATATATATATATACTATAGATGTAAACATTTCACTAGATTGTTATCTAGATTTTCACTATACCTGTATGTTAGAGATGTAAACCTTTCACTTGTTATCTAGATGAAAGAAGAAATAGTGAAAGATATATGTATATACTGTTACCTAAATTTTCACTACGTATATATATTATGTATAATATAATATACACATATTATATATTATAACCTTTCACTAGAGAGTTGTAAACCTTTCACTAAATTGTTATTTAGGTAAAAGAAGAAATAGTGAAACACACATGTGTGTGTGTGTGTGTATTGTTATCTAGATTTTCGCTACATTATATATATGTTAGAGATATAAACTACATATATATATTATGTTATAATATACACATATATGTATTATATATATTAGAACCTTTCACTAGAGAGATGTAAAAACCTTTCACTAAATTGTTATCTAGGTAAAAGAAGAAATAATGAAAGATATATATGTGTGTATACATTTATCTAGATCTTCACTATTTCTTTCTTCATCCAGATAACAAACAATCTAGCGACAGATTTACATTTCTAATTTAAAATATAAACTGTAAGCATTCCCTTCTTTGAGGTCTCGTTTAAGCAGCCATGAACATCTCTTCTCAGACCGTATCTAGGGCTCTTAATTGAAGTCTGGCCTTTCCTGAGTCTCGATTAACGATTACCATTGAGAACAGTGCCTCGTTGTTGGTCGCACGCCGCCTTTTCCACGAGTAAAACGCGCACCCTCTCTTACCGTCGTTTCTCAAACGAACACATCCGAGCCCCTCGCCGTTCGACAGCAATTCGCTCGCGTAGCAAAGAACGTATATCTACATAGAATTACGCGCACCTTCTAATCTCTTTCCAAACGGTTTCTTCGGAAATTCGAGCCGACTCGAGCCAGCGTGACTCGACAGAGCTTCGTAAGTGGAAAGTACGGACAAAGTACGGATACACTGTGAGAACACGAGAAACGCCACGAGGCTTCCCTTCTTCCCTCACAAAACGAAATAAATCACGTTCGTAACGCGGCTGAAAGCAGGCAGTTGAGCAGGACCTGTCAGTGGACCGATAAAACGACGCAGATAAGCAGAAAGTGGCCTGTGCACCGGCCGTTTTTAGCACCGAACTCGAAACAAAGGCGAGAGGCCACACGATGACTCTCCCCCTCCCCTCTCCCCTCGAGAGCGTGGGGTTCACGTTCACGAGGTGAACGACACGAACGAGGCTGGACTTTCCCGGGATAATTTTGGAAATTCCCGGTACGTCACGATCCTTCGTTCGTGCTCTTATTGTTCAGATGAAAATCGCTCTTAGAGACGCGCGCTTCTCACAGGTCAGTTCTGTCCTCTGGTTAAAAATTGTTACTTTTATAATTTTTTTTTTTTCCCCCTCTGTAAGAGGGAGTTCTAGAGTTGAATTCTAGAAGAAAACGTCCCAATATTCAACGCACAATGTTTCTCGTAATATCGAACAATTTGTCGCGAAGGATAAACTCAGACTAAACAGGAGGGGTTAGGTACCGTTCTCGTGATCGATCTCTCGCGATGCGTAATAATTATATTTATTAAAAGTTATTATTATTTAAGATTTTTAATTACAATAGAATTTTTATATATATATATATATAATTATATTTTATATATAATTATATATATATTTATTTTATATATATATATATAATGATTATTTTTTTATATTTTTAATATTTATAGTATGTGAAAGAATTTTAGGATTATTATCATCAATTAGTATAAATTATGAATTTGGTCATCAAAAAATAAAATTTTCAAATTTAATATTTTGAAATGATTGAATTAATTTTTATAATTTATTTAATAATAGTAATTTATTTTTTTAAAAGAAATTTAACTTATTTAATTATATTTATAATTAATTTTTCTTTTTTTAATTTTAATATATTAAATTGAAGAATAATTTTTTTTAATTTTAGTTTAAATTATTATTCTAATGGATTAATTATTATGATAATTTTAATTTTTAGAATTATTGTTATAAATTTAAATTTTATTAATTTAAAGAATTATTGTTTATTATTAATATTATTAATATATAATTTTTTTTTCTATAAATTTAACATTATTTTATTTTATCCGCGATCTGACAATCTAACCTCCCCGAGGGCGTTTAATCGCCTACTTTCCGCCGAGATTAACCCCTTGCGCGGACCATAACGAGTGACCAAACCCGTATACGATAACTCGTCGCTTTATTTTTCTTTTGAACTTGGTCGGTGTGATTATCACTGGATCGAAATTATTAAGAAGTAACGAACTTATCATTTGTTTTGCCTGGGTTACATTTAAATATGCATAAAAACTGAGAAGACGTTGCAATTTGGGGCGAAAGATTCTCGACGTGCGTGGCACGTTATTCCAGCGCAAGAAGGTCGACTCGAATTTCATCGACGCGTAATTTTCTACAACTGCGGAGAAAACATGCAATTGTCTCTGGAGAACCTTGGCGAAACATCGAATTTCTGTCATGACCTTCGCGGTATTTGTCTCACGACGTAGTCTCGCCTGAATTGAAATTTCCGTCGAGTTTTGTCGATTCACCGAACTCGACGTAACTGCCCCGCACGTGTGTTATCGGATCGCGTCGATCTAGTCGTCGAATCAAAGTACAATGTTTTGAATGACTTGGCAGGAAAGTGGTCGGTGATCACGCGAGATAATCGTTCGCAAGGTCACTCGATCGTAACACGAGCTTTCTTATTAATTCGATTTTCAAACAGCGAGTGCGAGCAATTAAAAATTCTGGCGCTTGTCTAAATTTGCGAGAAAAATTCGAAAAGCAAATTGGAACACTAGCTCTGAGCTTCGAGCAGCTTTCGAGAGCTCTAAACAACGAAAAGAAACAGGAAGAACGTGCTTGTTGAGATCGAAAAAGTGTCTTTTGAAATTAAAACAACACATTTTAGATAAATGTGTAAATAATACATTTTTAAATATTTATGATATAAATGTAATCATAACATGTAATCATAAATATAATTAAAGAAATAGAATTCAAATAGAATTGAATTTAAATATAATTACAGAAATACGAAGTATAATTAAAGAATTGAATTCAAACATAATTAAAGAAATAGAATTCAAATTGTTTCTTCTACGTGCTATTACAATTATAATTATTACTCTATATTATATTATAATATTATTCTTCTTTGTTATTCTATTATAATTGTTGCTTTACATTATATTATAATTATTACTCTTCTCTGAATATTTTATACATACTTTTGTGTACAACTATTACTCTTTTATTATTTAGCGAAAGAAATTCGAAGTAGAGGAATTAATTAACCTCTTGCGCCACGCATGTCGAGAATTCTTTTGTTCCAAAATCGCGATATTCTCTCATTTAAGTGGAAACAAAAAAAATTGGCAGAAACGAAATGATAAATTTATTACTTCTCAGTAATTTCTGTCCAGTGATATCGTATCGACGAGTTCAAAAAGAAAGCGACGAATTATTGTATACGAGCTTGGTCGCTCGTTACGGTCCGCAAATCAGTTGCCCCCAGCGTCAAGTGGTTGAAGTGATTGAAAAATCATCGTTTCTCATCGAGCTACGAAAGAAAGGCAAGGAAGGGATGAGGCGAACGCCCGGTCCTCTAAAACCACTTGTACAAAATGGCCACCCCTCTCGACGCGCTAATTCGCCAGCCACTTACATGTACACGAACTCGAGGAACGGTACATGTAAATGGAGTGAAGTAACGCGCGTGCACGTCGCGAGGACGTTAAGGACGAAGGACGGTGAGCAAAGCACGATGAGGTCGATGACGGCCGTAAGAAGAAGAAGGGGGGAGGGGAGAAAAGGAAAAGAAAGGAAGAAAGGAAGAAAAAAAAAAAAAAGGAACACGAGTGTAAAAGAAAACGCTCGGAGGGCAGAACGGTCCGTGAATTCCTGACCAGTGACGCAATTGCTCAGGCATTTCCGACTGGTTGCACTTCGGCAACGTGTTCTCCGATGAGAATACCTACATAATCGCGCGCATAATGCGCGAAGAGGGGGCGAGAGGCCTACCTCCGTGGAGCTCCACGCGCTCGACTCTTTTCCTGTCCTCCTCCCATTTAAACCGTTCCACTTTTCTCAGCTCTCTCGATCGACCTTCTCACGCGACACCGCGTTTTTCCACGGGAACAAAGAACAACGCAATTGCTTCTAATGGGTTACGCTTGCAGTTTCGTTTGCCTCGCGGATTCTCCCGCGGCGGAACGTGGTTCATTTTACTCGGCAACTTTTTTTCTGCAAAGTCACGGTGACTATGAGAACTTGGTCTAAATTTCTGAGCTCAAGCCTGAATTAAAGAAACGAAGGAAGCGAATTTGATGAAAAATTTTACAGTTAAACGGAAATCACAATCAACAGGGTTCGAGACGGTGTCAGTCCCTACGGACTGACACTTTTATTATCTGTTTAGCCGACACTTACAATATTTTATCGTTTAGTCGGTGTGGAGTCTGAAAAATATTGATTTTTATTAATATAAAAAAATATGTTTATATATTGATATATTATAATTTATATATTATAAATTATAATAATATTAATATAATATAATTTTATTTATATAATATAAATTATAATAATATCAATTACTATAAATATGTTTATATATTAATATTAATATAAATTATAATAATATTAATCAGTATAATATAAATAGGTTTATATATTAATATTAATCAGTTTATATAAATATTTTATATATTAATATTAATATAAATTATAATAATATTAATTGGTAATAATTAATATAAATATGTTCATATTAATATATAAATTAATACACGTGAAAAAACTATAATTTATATAACCATAAAAACTACACGTTCGGCTCTGTCTCTGTTCAAACAATTCTTGTTCATGTCAATTTTGAATTGAAGCCTGAATGAAAGGAACGACAGAACTTTGCCAAAAGTTGTGCAGTTTAAATGAACGACGACCTACGAAAAGCTTCGTTTAACAAATCAAACAATTCTTGTTCAGCCTAATTCCACTGAGAACTAAACTCCATTTAAGCTAGAATGTTTGACTCGAAACCACACATTAACCCATAATGAACTACTCGGTATGGTGCCGTATTCAAAGGCACCCACGTTCGTCCCCAGCAAGTCCCCGGACCATCATGAAATTGGATACACGTTCGTCCCACGTGTCAGCAGAGTCCCAAAAGGGCTGGCCAGGGTTCCATGACCTTTTAAACGAGGCAGCCTTTCATAAGGGCGAGCGTCACCCTCTGAATAGGTGGGACCACTTTATCATACCATCAGACGGGGAGAAGACGAAGGCGAACGTCTCTCACGAATTACAAACTCCTAAGCGTGCGAGAAGCATATTGTTAGTAACAGGCCCCGATTCTTTCGTCTACGAAGAATGCAGCCCCGAATAAAAAAACAAGGAGATTTCGTTTCTTTCTCCGTGGCACGCGGATAAAAATCAATTTCGAGACGAGTGCACGTGTTCGTTTCGTTTCGTTTCGTTCGTGAGACGTTTCGTGGATCGATTCTTCCGTGGCGACGGAAATCAGTCGTACGTTAAATGTTAAATATTTGACGGACCGGACGGATCTTGATGTCGAAACAATGGAACAGCGAGCGTAAATCGGTGGACTCCTTTCGGCGATGGAGACGACATGGCGTGTCAGTTCCTCGAACGATATCAGACTTGGAGGAGTGTTAAAACAGAGTGACGAAGGTGAAGTTTGTCACGATGATTTGGAACGAAAGAATGAAACGATGTGATTCGGTATTGTTAAACACGTCCCCTTGACACAATCGGACACTGCGTTCACGAGTGAGATATATGTACGTGTCGCATAGAAATTATAGCAACGAGTCTTGAATATTACAACACTAGAACTACCGGCGAGTTTGAAGCGTAAAAAAATCTCCATCGGAGACATTGAGGACAAAAAAAAAAAAAAAAAGAAACCTTATAATACAATGGAGTATACTGATATTACGAAAAATTATTGAAACCTTTTATGTCTAACAAAAATTATAAATTGATCGTTTCGATCACTCTGGTAATTCTAGCGTTAACCTCTTGCGTTAGTAACTGGTGCACGGACCATAACGAGTGACCAAACCGTATGTTACAAATAATTCGTTGTTTTTCTTTTTGGACCTCGTCAGTACGATATCACCGGATAGAAATTGCTAAGAAGTAATAAATTTATTAAACTTGGATTTAACTTAGATTTAACTTAGAAATTTATTAAGCTGAGAAAAGATTTAACTTAGATTTAACTTAGAACTTTATTAAACTGAGAAAAGATTTAACTTAGATTTAACTTAGAACGTTATTAAACTGAGAAAAGATTTAACTTAGATTTAACTTAGAACTTTATTAAACTGAGAAAAGATTTAACTTAGATTTAACTTAGAACTTTATTAAACTGATTTAACTTAGAACTTTATTAAACTGAGAAAAGATTTAACTTAGATTTAATTTAGAACTTTATTAAACTGATTTAACTTAGATTTAACTTAGAACTTTATTAAACTGAGAAAAGATTTAACTTAGAACTTTATCAAACTGATTTAACTTAGATTTAACTTAGAACTTTATTAAACTGAGAAAAGATTTAACTTAGAACTTTATCAAACTGATTTAACTTAGATTTAACTTAGAACTTTATTAAACTGAGAAAACATTATCATTCGAGCGCAGAGACGTACTCGCTTCATCTCGGAACAGAGACGCGTTGTTCCAACGAAATGAAATAAAAGAAATTTCCGTAAAAGCAAACGCTCGACTTTCAAAACAGAGAAATAAAAGTAAAGCTCCGATCGTAATTGCGAGGTCTTAGAAAGTGACGTCGAAGCATTTCCACCTTAGTCAGCTAATGTTCTTCCACTCGTCGATCAACGTCCGAAAGAGAGAAAGAGAGAGAAAAAAACCCCGCTGACGTACTCTGTAAAGGAAATATACGACGCAAGAAATCAAAATCGAAATCGAGATCGAGAACTATCTGGGAAAAAACTTCAGACAGGTAGATGGATAATAGACGGAATCGTTGGAATCGTGAAGATCCACGAACAGCCACGTTCAAAGCATTCTCGAAGGGAAAGTGTTAACGTATTGACGTCACTAGTACGCAAGATATCTTTCCGTGGAATCGACCTCCTTTCGAGGTCGGCTACACCGGATTACCACGTGAACAAAAATAATAAAAAAAAAAAAGAAAGAAAACGGTGGAGGGGGGGGGGGGAGAGATAGAAGGATAATAAAACAGAATCGTACGATCGTGGAAATTGTACATAGTTTACGAACGTTCGTAGTTTCGTTCCTTCGACGCGAGGCTCGAATAATTTGTTTCCACAATACGCTGGATTTCTATTGCGAAACGAATCTTTCTGCGCGGCGCATTAAACGCGATGGTTTCGCAATGGCAAACATTTCTTCCACGATTGCGATTCCTTTTATCTCTTAATTTTACCTAAGGTGGCGATATCTGTCGAAAGTTTTGTAATATACGACATGGGATGTTGCCGCGTGTTTCCTTCTCTCCCTTTCTGATTAATCGACTGCGAACGTTTCTGTACGCTCTAAATGGAGATTCCTGGATATACTTTCATCATATTCCTTTACGGGAGATGGCGATTCTAAATAATTTTTCCACTATAAAACCAAGATTCATACAGAGGAGACTGTTGAAGTTTTAAGTAGACGCTGAATGATCTCATTATCACGAATAAAAAGTTGAAAAAAAGAAAGATAAAAAATTACAGAAAAATTTTACTGATGCGAATGTAAAATCGTACGAATAAAACTACGTGAATCATTTGTCCCCGAGTGAGTGCTGGCGAAATAGTCTCTTAATATTACCAATTTCGAAACCAAACGGTTTAAATAAATTAGATTTATTTTAAAAAAAACTTAAAAAGATATCAATAAATACGACGAACTAAATATACATTTATAAATATACATTTAGATCATTTATTCTCGAGATAATTAGAATTATCAAAATAAATTAATTAACCACGATACAAAAGGTACAAAATAAATTTTGCCTATTTATTTTTTAAAAAATTCATTTTCATTAAACTTTGAACTATTAATAATATTATTAATTTTTTAATTGTTACTGAAATACATTTTCATTACAAAACTTTATTTAATTATATTAATTCAAAATTATATATATATATATATATATATATATATATATATATACATATTAAAATATTAAAAAAATATATATGTTAAAATATATATATATTACAATATTAAAAATATATATATGTTAAAATATATATTACAATATTAAAAATATATATAAATATATTAAAATTGTTTATTTAATTTATTATTATTCTATTCTACTAATACCGGATTCGATTTTCCCGGTATTACTAGAACCCAGTGGAGAGTCCAGTAATAATTGCTGGCGATACTGAGAAGTAACTCGAAGGAAGAGGGGAAAGGAACGAGTCTGCTTAGTTGGAAGTGTCGCGACAGAGGCACGGGATCGTATCGCGAGAAAACGCGTCTCTAAACGTTTTTCCTGGTACCGGATGATGTCTCGCGGTAGTAACGCGGCATAATCGACGTGTTTACGAGGCGGCGCGAATAATAATGGCGGACGATCTCGCGTGTCGCGGCACTGGGAGCCAGGCACGCGACACGTGCGCGGATTTTCATTCATAAATCGCTGGTTAAACTACGCGAGGCCCCGATGACTCATCATCGCGTATACACTCCGCGGAACTGAGGTAAGCCGACCGAAAATAAAAAAAAAAAAAACCTACAAGTTCCGTTTTTCTTTTTTTTCTATGTATTTTCATGCAAATATCCCTGTATGGGCGTTGGTTCGTCTCTTCTCGTCGACGAACAATCGAATTCTTTTTCTTCTCCACCGTCACGAATCGAATGGAGAATATAGTGAAATAAATTTACATAAAATAAGTTTGATCGTCATTTATCTTTGTTATCAACAACAAAAAATATTACGCAGGTACATAGGTCATTAAAATTCGAAGCAAACAAACGTTTCAACGTTTTCAATTCTTTTTTTCTCTCTTTCTCTCTCTTTCTGTTTTTATTAGAGTTCGCAATTTGAACATGTTTTAGAGCCACAAGTCATTAAGTAATCGCTGCCGATAACGAGAATTATTTTTGGTCACACCAGTAGTAATAGTTACCAACACCGAACGTTGGTCTACGTTGAAGAATACGTCAGAGAATTTTGAAATGGACGCTGAAATCAAGCATTCTTGGTCGGTAGGGAAGTAAGAAGAAAGAACTACGAAAGAGCTAGGAAATAGCCAAGTGGATAATAGTAAGGAGATAAGCGTTATCTTCGATTACTATCGAATGCGAGTTTTAGTATTTCCCGCGACGGTGAGCAGACAACATGTTGCGTGCATGTAATGAAGAATTATAACGAAGGGAACGAGCGTCTTGCGAGGCTAAGAGGCAGGATGACACCTCTTGCCTTATGACCCCCGTTCATACTGCTCTCGCTAAACTTAACCCTGCCTTCGTTTAACTAAACCCTCTAATTGGTGGGTTAACGAGCGTTAACTCCGGGCTTCCTGTCAGATTTAACTGTTTTCCTTCGGTGTCATGTGCACAAAGAATGCCAAAGAAATTTTATCGGGGAAACGGGGACTTTTCTTCAGGGGACAGAGAAAAAAAAAAAAAACTGAAAGCTGGAGACAAAAGATGTTACACGCCTACACAGATTATGTGTTCTAAAGAAATTTCTGCTACTTAAACATTTTTCAATTTCAGAGATTATATTCTGAGAAGTCGAAGAATTATGTATCTTTATATCGAAATATTTCTGTAATCGTAATTGTTAACTAACACCGAATAAATGATACATTGCACAATAATATCTTTCAATAACATTAGTTTACGGCTTTGTAAATTAATAAACGCTCGAGTGAATTAAAAAATCACGTTATTAATAATAGATAATAATTTAAATAATGGAGATAGTACACGGCAAAGCTTTCAGAGATAATGATCAGTCTGATAATCGTTTGAAACACTGATTCTTGAAAAGATCACGTAAATGGAAAGCCTCGACTCGTCGTGTAATATATATCGGTGTTTTGGACGTTTTCTTCAAGTCATTTTCGGCTAATAGTCTAGGGAAGGTTTGTAAAAATTGGCAGAGAAACTTAACGACCATGTAGTTGACCTGAGAATTAGAAACGCTTTTAAACTCATTTATATAATTGCTCACAATAAGTACACGCTTTTAAGATTTTTTTAAAATCTACTATTAAATCATTAAAGAAACTCACTGAACATTATAATAAACAAGACTATAAAATCAAACCAAATACCACTATTCTTATATATATTATATTACGACTTTGAGGAACAGAAATTTTTCTTTAACAAGCAGTAGAAACGAAATTCGACAAGTAAGACAACAACAATGTTTTACGTGTTACGCGATAACGATGTTTCTCGGAAATTTCGAGCGCATACGTCACTGTCAGCACGTCCACAATTATCAGTCCAATTGTGCATTATCACCGTACCATTACTTAAATTTTAATTAGCATTTTATTCCCCGACTGTGCATTGAAATTCCTCTTGATAAAAGAAAGAGAGGTTTTCTTTCTCTTCAAAAGAGGAAAATTTAAAATATAACGTGACAATAAAAGCAAAAAAAAAAATTGTTCGGTAAAAAAAATGAGAGTAATCTACTTCCGACTATAATCAACATGAAATAACTAGATTGTGAATGGCAACTAGATGTAATGGCAGAAATAGGTCTAGTTCGACTAATATCGATTGACCTTCGACTGAGACACCTGAACGAACGTACACACAATCGATGCTCGTTTCTACCAATTCAACGTGTTGAAACGTCCTCCCGTGTTTTATTTACATAAAATATTTTTATTCTAGTAATTCAATATACGTAGAACGGTAACGTAGAACATAAATCAAAAAGAAAGGTAAATTTTTTGGCCTGAAGCACAAAATTACTTATTCAGTTGTTTAGTAACGAAAATATTTCCTCGTTTCACAATTTATTTAACACATCTGCGTCCGGGATGTTGTATCCGGCATTCGACGAACAGTCGATAAAAATCATATTTTTATGCCCTTGGACGTAAATGCGTTAAATAGTAACCTTATATTATGATGTTACATTTAGGAAGTGAGAGGTTCCCTTCTAACGGTTTAATCTTTCGTCTATGAAAGATAAATTCAGTGATACAAAATCAATTTTCTTACCGTAGCATTGTCCAATTTGTTGGGCTGCCACAAATCAGGTATGTTAGAGGTTGGCGGGTACATGGAAAACATGGTGTAATTATGGTCTTCGACGATGGTATCGTAAAAGCCTGCGCTTGGCACACGTTGCGTCATCTGTGAGCGCGTTTCGCTTTCAAAACTTCACCATGAGAAAAAAGAAAGTGGAGAAATGAATCGCCGGTCCGACTCCAAAAAGGTTAAAACCTCAACAAGAACATCAAGCGATAGCACCTTCACTTTCCGATCACCGATGACACTTCCCGTTTGAAGTACCACTGTCGTTCGATAAAAAGCGACACGTACGAATGCTCGCCGATTGTCCTTCTGCCACTGCAATATACTTACAAGTTCAACCACGCTACACTGAATTGCTGTGTATTGAAGCTAGTGTCCCGCGTGCTTACGTATCCCAACTGAGCCCGCCAATGTGACTTCGAAACTATATAGAAAGACAGTCGGTCGACCCCCACCAATCAGCAAGCAACTACCGCGCGACGTCATCGCCATCTTGATTGCTGATTCGCACGATAGCATGCGGCCAATCAACGCGTCCCGTCTACTCTCTATCGCGACGATTTCCACGGAATCGGAGAGTGCATCACTAAGAATTAGAACCCCTTTTCCAAGTAACAACGTGTGATCGTCAAAACTTACATAATTTCGCAAACGAACAGTCGAACGGCGAGATTTTCACGTCAAGACCACTACATGATTTTGCTTTACGCTTATATAGGCTTAAAGGGGCATTTCAAAGTCTTAACAAGTTGTTGTATTACGATATTTCAAACAGCCTGCGCATGCGCATTGAGCAATCGTGTAATTGTACGACAAATAAAGAATATTCAAACGTATAATAGTAATATTTTAATGTATCATTTTGTGATTTTTGTGAAACCCTAATTACATGTTGAGAAATGAATGGATCTACTTTTGAAAAGGGCATTTAGTCTCTTGTGGTAATTACAAGCTCATTACAATTGTAAGATATTTTATTTTATTTCATAACCTCTCAAACATGGGATACGAAAATTTATTGAAAACGATTATTGTTATGGTCGATTGCCTCACTTTCAGGAAACAATTTGCAAGGAATATACAAAGCGTAACAGCTCGATAGAAATATGTGAAGGAATTACTCGAGAGAGATTTGCTCTATAACTATATTGTATGAACTCAAGGCTCTTCACAAGTGCTATTTCTTCTCCTATTTTGCACTACACGTGATTTTGTTACAATTTCAGACATAGAGATAATAAAAATTAATGAAGTTATCACAGATGTTACACAGTTTGTACGAGATCATTTGTCGCATAAACCACATCGCTCTCGCTATGTATTTCGGTACCGGGAATTCCCTTGTACATGTATGGTTCTTTGTTCTTGTTTCGCTCGCACTCGCCGCAAACATGTGCAACGAATCCGAGTCGACTTCGTCGGTACGGTGCAACGTACGTGTGAACGCACTTTGTCCAAGAATTAAAAAGAGAGAAAAGGGAAAAGAATAACACGCGTGTCCAGAGCTACCGTGTGCAAAATGCGTGGAGAAAGGTCATAAAGATTATTGCAGAAACGTGGCGTGTTGGCATGTCCATAAAATTTTATTACCGTTGTATTTTTTCCCTTTACATCAAATATTTTATAAGTTCTTGAATCACGTTAACGTTAGTATTGATAAAAAATATTCATAAAATATGGTAAGAGGACAAAAATAAGAATCTGTTCTTGAAACTTGTCAAACTTTGCCATTACGGTTAAAGTATTGAAACAGTTGTGCTTTAAATGAATATAAACCGTTTTCAATCTCTGACTATTTCTCACTATCTTTCAACAAATTCCATGTTTAATAAGAATGCTATTAATATTGTTCAAACGAGCATGTAACGAGAGGCAGGCTTGTAATTTACGATCATGTTTTGTATGTTTGAAAGGTAATGCCACGTCAGGAGTTCAAATAAGACGAACACGGCCCTTCGATCCGCTTAAACCATAATCGGCTCTTTAAGGCGTATCGATGAAAAACACAAATCCTGGCAGATTTATGACCCTCTTTTAGTGAAAAATCTACGGCACAAGAAATGCAACAAAGTGTGACGCACATAACATCGTGCGCAGCTAATCTTTATTGCATCAAGGGAAATAAGTTTTTACGAAGACATCGTAAACTACCCAATACAGCGGAAACTACGAATCTAATACTAAGTAAACAACACAGTTCTATGTTAACATTCACCCTAATTATGTAGAAATTTTTACTTCGGTACATTGGATTTTGAATTGTCGCTCGAGGGTCGCATGCGCTGAAAGCGTGCGAATGATCGACTGTCAAGTAACCAAGTCACGTATTACGAAAAATCTTCGGTCTTTCATTCAAATGAGAATTAACTTGTTAACTGGCAAAGACGCGTCAATTAGTCATTCGATCCTCGGGAACAATGATTTCTTTTTTTTAAAAGATCTATTTTTATATCGGTCTAACTAAAATTCGTTCGTATCTGTCGTTTTTTAGATCTGTAATTGCGGAAGCTTCTAATCAAGGGATAACCCGATTAACTGATTAAAGAAAATCCTCGATGAATCGTGTCAATCACGTAGCGCGAAGAATCGACGACCCCGCTTATGGCATCGACGACACAAAGGAGTAGAAAATCGAAGATCGACGACGCGAATGGATCGCGGCTTTGTTCTCGCGGCGAACAAAGAGACATTTTAATGAGCAGCGGGGTTAATCGAATGTTTGTGGGTAAACCAAACGTCGACGCGAGCTGCGCGCACGGCATAACAATGGCCGCCGAAAATAATATGAGGGAAAGGCGGAAGTCTTGATCGGCGTTTTTACAGGATAAACTCAAAACACAAAAAACAACGGCGGCATTTTGAATGTTTAAAGGAACAAAGAGGAATAGATAATCAGACGTACCGCCGTGAATCAATGAATTCTTCTGTTTCTTCCTGCATGCGCGTCAAAGTGTCCGCGTGCTTTTTACTCTCACTAAGGATAAAACATGAACGCCGAGTATTCTTTAAAGGTAATAAAAGGAGATACAACGAACGAGAGAAACACCAGGAAACAAGATTATACCTCCGTGACTTTGCTGCCGATCTTGCGCATCACGTTCCACCAGCTAATCGAAAGCTTCGAGAGTTCTGAGAATAATTGGATGCGCTCATAGCGGATAATCCCCCGGACGAGGCTATTTCACCGTTTTATGGCTTCTTTCGAAGGAAATTTTAATCGCCGAGTGTCATATCATAACTTTAGTTGTCAATAAACAGTCTTTAAAAAAAAAAAAAATTGTATTCTACGTTTATAAAATATGTAAGTATATATAAATATAAAGGAATAATACATCGAAAAAAATAGATTATGACGCATTCTATATACTGGTTGAATTTATCTAGGCCACTGGCGGATACTTTCTCTCTGAATCTAGTGCCCGAAAAAATGGTCGCCGCCCATGTGTTAGCCTGACAAATTTGAACAATACCCAACAAGGAACACAAGATAAATTCTATTAAAATTCTGTAATCAAAACAACAAAACTTTCTCTTGTCTTAATCACAATACCCTATAAATTGCGTAGATTTCTTTTTCTCCGACTAATATTTCAACATGGCCGCCGCATACGTCGACCCCTTATGGAACAACGCAGGAGGAAGCCTCCCCCCCCCCCCCCCCCCCAAGCCCATAAGTGGAATTATATTCCGCACGTTCCACGGTAGTATGTTTCTCGACAGAGTTTGCAAATGTTCCTCCGCAGTGAGTATTTGCATTTTATCGGTCGATTTCATTGTCTGAACCCTACCGTTAATGGCGACAGAGATAATTAGGTGACAACAGCTGGGCTGCTATCTGTTCATAACATTAATGCTGCGCAATATACACCACGATCTATACTTGTTCCTTTCCCGTATGTACACGTGTGTTTGCAATTGGCCGGGCACGTGCATGTATGCGATCGTCGATACAGCCGCGCGTGTTTTTAAATGATCGCGCGTTGTTACGAGCCGAGCGTGTACGGGTTCTTTATAAAACAGCTGTTGGGGACAACAGAAGCCATGTTAGTCGAAATGCTAGATCAATACCATCGTCTACCACAGAATTTATACTTGGGGTGAAACGGGAAACTGACCGAGGGCGCACGTTCAACCCTCGACTAAACTCGGGGGCACGAAACGTACAGAAGCTATCGCTATCTAAGGATTTTATCGTTTCGCCACCTTTGTTTTATTGTGCATGCTTCTCCAGACTGTACTTAGTTTTTCTTGTTGTTTACACGAATGTTTTATGTAACGTGGAAAACGCGTGTAATTTTTATACGCGCCTCTATTGCCAAGAATGACGCAAGTGAAAGAAAATGGAAATTAGCGTAATCGCCGTGTCTATAAAAGCATTCTGCGTCAATGTGTTCGTTGCGTTTTCACGCTGGAACCTGTTTTGCCCAGCGTTGAATAAAGAATTAGCCGGAGTAATTTATTTTACGTCTATTTAAATTAACTCTCTTAAGAAAGAATGAATATACTAGGAACTTCTAGATTCAAGTATCATTTGAAAACTTTCGTATTTCAAAATCGTGAGTTTCTTTAACTTTATACCAAACGAAAGGTATAAAGTATACAATTTTGTGAAAAGACAAAACAATTCAGTTACGTTTATTGTAATAGCGATCAATGAATGGGTCATAACAATATATAAAGCTATGTTTCATTGGTTAATTCTATAGTAACTAGAATTGGCGATATGCACGTAAAATATGCCTTAAATGGGTATCTAGCTACCTGAGATAAGAAGATACCGTCTAAATATGCTATTTCGTTAAGTAGACATGAGAATTGATATTATCGTCGCGTACGGATATCATCTGCGTTCTATTTATGAGACGATTCTTATCGCCGCTGCAGGCTGGCAGACGGAAATTACGAAAATCAAAAATCATGTTTTTACGTCGAACAGTTTAGAGCGATGACGCCACGCAAATTACAAATTTAGATCTCATATGTGTGTACCATCCTTGTGTGATGGAATGGCTTATAGCACCGTTTAAACATTGTCAAGCACGCTCTAATTAATTAAAAATTTTTATCAACCGAAGATATCATACGAGTTTGCTTTCTTATCGTTGATCGTAGATCGAATCTTCTTCTACCAAGAAAAGTCAAGCTTAAAAATCAGAACATGTATCACGCTGATAATAGGTGTTCAGTTTACTTTTTGATTTACGACGAATCAATCTATTCCACGAAGTGAACGATTTCGAGCGCGAAATGCACGCGATAATTGTTTTCGAAATTGTCAAGTTTTCGACAAGTCACGCGATCGCGTTCCTGGAAAATGCGAGCAAGGCCGTTTTCTCGGTAGCAGACAAGTCCATCATCGACAACGAGCTTGAATTATTTTGAATATCTAATGCTTAATCATTCGAGGAAGTTGCCGCGTTACGTAACAGCGTTTGGCGAAGACTTTTATTCGCCGTGTTCTTACTGTTTGGCTATTTATTTCAAAAGAAATTCGACCAATCACGTGAACGCTGTTTATCAGATGCACGTACGGCGCGCGCACACACACACACGCGCACGCATACACATATAACATGCACATGCGTGCACGTCGAAGATTGCATAAGTTGCCATATTTACACGGAGAAATCTGCCTTTTCTCCGGGGAACCTGGCATTTTCTATACCGATGTAGGATAGAAAAACTCGGCCGGTACTTACGTTGCTAGGTAGTATGGATGAGTTCGCGATGCTGGAGAGAAAATCATGGCTGACGCGGGAGCTCTGTGACGTGCCGCTGTCGCTGGACACGCTCGAGCTGTCGTAAAGTACATCCGATACGTCGAGCTTCATATTTGCGTCGTCGAGGCGCAACGGGATGTATGTGTCTACTTTCGCGTGTCCCTTCGGCGCGAAAGGAAAAGTTAACAATCAGAAACGCGAGAGGTTTTGTTAACCTCTGTTATAAAATGGTCTGTCTTCTTTCCCCGAGTGTAAGGATGCCCGCGATCCTTCGTTATGCAGAACTTGAAAACAGCACACACGGAGCGCAGGTTCCTTTGCCCGAAACTGTGTGAAACTGCGCCCGATGACTCATACCGTGGGGGAATACCTTGAGGTTCGCGCACATTCAATCCTCAGCTCAACGATCTACCTCGACTCTCTTTACTTGCTAAGGCTCCACGAACGTGTATGACGTCACTAGCTATTCCCAGGCAACCAATCGCAGAGCTTGCCGCGCCACGATCGTGACGCTCGACCCAGGGCTGGCGCTGTTCCTCCCACCAATGGGTTCTATTTACCAGGGCACTGGTCGTTAGTTCATAGTTTTTACTACATAACCGATTATGAATGGATTTTATCTGGTTGATTATTGACGGATAAGAAAAATGGATAATAATTTAATTATACAAGAAATTCTGCTCAAAAATCAATTGTAAGAGTTAGGATAATAATGACCACTTGAGTACATGTCAAACATTATAAGTTAAAATATTTAAGTTTAAATGTACTTATCAGGGAGTATCAAATATTATTTATATTAACCAATTGTTAAATAGCTAACAATAATTCAAGAATAAAAATATAAACTTAGTCATGGTTCGGGAATGTTTTAAATCGTGCGCATACTCTAAAAGCAAGGATTACTTTCATTCTTCTACTTTTTGTATGAGTCGATAACTATTTTGCGATTATTTCATCCCTGACTGACTCGCGGTACTATTGCAACGTCATTTCACCGCATGTTCCCTGTTGGTGGCGATAGATAAGCGTAGACCTTATTTCGTAATAGACAGTGTCATTGGAGCAGAACTTCCTGAGCAAATGAAACAGTAATCGAATACCAGGATCTATAGAAGCTGGGTTTTGTGGGCACTGTTTTCAAAAGGGCCCGCAGTGGTGTCACTTGGCAAGGAAAATTTGAAACGAGTGGCGCGCTCCGTTTCCAAGAATCGTCGGTGACTCATACAGAGGGTCGTGTGGGCGGTGAACGGGGTAGCCGGAACATATCGAACAAGACGCATGACTCACCAATCTGATATGTTGGATATTCGTGCCTTAACCTGCTCCTTCTGGATGGCCAGACGTTCCACGACCTGTGGTTTCCTCCACTTTGAAGCATACAGGTGCCTCCTGTGTAACCAAGTGGCCAAGATACAGAAGGAAGCTAGGTTACTAGTATCCCGCTTTCTATCTTGCTATTATGATTTTTGCATGATTAATCGTGAACACACATTGTCAGGATTAAGAAGATGGATTAATGATTTCTTTTTCGCATCCAACCATCTGGTATATACAATAATAAGTAAGGAGTTATCACAATTTGACATACGATATTTTTGCAATGTATATCATGCACAGAGTTATGTAAGATGATAGGATAAAAGAACTGGAAACAATTATTTAATTTTTAATTACTAATATCGTCTGTTGCGTTAAATTAGTTAAACACTGTGAATATATTTGGTTAATGAAACTGAAACACTTACCATGAATGTAAATTAAATACGAAATGATTTTGATAAAGTCCATCTTTGCATCAATATCCGCAATCTAATCTATTTTCATCAAGGCGGTACGGAATGTCGAAAATTTTAACCAGGTGCCATCTACCAGTATATTTGTTTTTCACATTTTCTAATAATATTCTTCATAATCGTTATTTTTAACCGCGTCAGGTCTATCCAGCGAGCACCTCGTGCCTAAAAGATATGTCTCATTACGGGCATGAAGCGCAAGGGGCTGACATTCACCTGCTTAGCTTCACACCATGATGAAATTCGAATAGACAGGCGGTCGTCGTCCTTGAGCTAACTTCTGCCTATAGCCAAGGCCTCGACTTAGCGGCTACATTTGAAACGTTACCCGATTGGAAAAATTACGACGCCGTGGAATGTCATTGCCGTTTTGTAAATCGGTGCCGCGGGAGCGATCTGTGCGATCACACGTGCTCGAAGAATACACACGGAGACTTCGTTGTTTTGCCTGTTTCATGTTTGCCTGATTCTCTCGGTTAAAATGTAGGTTAAGCCCTTGTTCGTGGCGTTCGAGGTTAACAAATCACACATCGATCTTCCTTGTAAAAAAAAAAAAAAAAAAGAAACGAGAAGAGCGCATCTGTTGTACAAGATATGAAATGTTTTTGACATTAACATATGCGCATTTAGAAATCGACGCAGCGAGTTTTTACTGATGCAAACAGTAGAGTTGAAGTTTCCTTCCTTATCTTATCTTTGTGTGTAACGTAGATAAAAAGACTGCTATTTTAGTAGTTACTAATAATAACGATTACTAACCATCGCTTTTAACAACACGTTACGCTCGTAGCATTTCTTATTTTTCCATCTCTGTGTTTTGCTTGACATAAACGCTCATACTCTTTATATAATTTTTCTTACTTTGCTCATCAATCAATTTCGATATGATAATGCGCGTACTTGCGGTTATCGGTAGTCAAGCATAATCTTCAGAGATTTAATTGCATACAGAATATCGACCTTTGCTCTTCCAACAAAATACAAAATCAAGTCGTCACACGTGCATTTGCTCGTTAATCGTTGCGTATTTTTTCTACAGTCACACGCAAAGTTGTTTGAGATAACGTTACTGCTGACATTGCGGAATTTTCTGAAACAAAGAAGGAAAGGCTTAACTCGTGAAAATGTGATCGGACGATTTGCGAACAATGCAACGAGAGATCGAGGAATTGAGCACGTTTGGACTCTGCTCTCGGTCGCAGCTGGCAAGTTTCGAGCACAGCCGTGGAAGTTACGCGAAATGAGTCAATACCCGCTCTCATTGCCTCTTGCAAAATGCACGTGCATTTCGATTCGCTTGCGTCGTTTGCAAATGTTCGAGATAAAATGCGCTGGAGGATACACGTCGCGTGCCAATAAACATGCCTGTTAATAAATTTGGCACGATAGCTGCGCAAACAAAGCGATTATATGCAACTTTTGTGCCACATACGCGTGTATAATGTCAATCAATCGGATTTTCATACCAATAACTGTATGCAGATATGCAGGTCGTTTTTATGTTCTTCGATAAACAGGCAAACGAACATTTTTCAGGAAGATAGCTTCGTTGCAACTAGCAGGAAGTCGAGGTTGAAATTACTTTATCGCAGTTTGGTATTTATCTTCTTTTGTATTTGTCAAGGTTGACGGCTAGAAGGAGGATAATACAGCAACTAATAGAAAAGTGGAACAAAGGCATTGTTTTTACCTGAGAAATCGATTTCGTTGGAAGCATCAGCAGGAATGTAAATTGCCAAGGTCGTTACAATTACATTAATTAGAAAGGAACGTGTTTGTGTTGTTACCTATGCAAACAAAAATACAGCATTATTGTTTTAAAGATCGGTCATTTTTACATTTCAATTACTATCTTAATTATGGTTGTAAATTGTAAGATTTTCGAACGGAAAGTTTGCTTAGGTCGTTGAACGAAACAATCCAGCGCTTGGTCAATAGTTTCTAAAGTGGAAGACAGACGGTGTTTGTGCGCGTTGTATTATGGACAAAACGATGCGTGGGCGTAAAGAGTCGGGCGCCAGCACGGAATTATAAATTTCAAGATGGCGAGTTTAAATTTTGTTAATCATTTTGGTATTCACACACGGCAGACAGAAAGGAACAATATATAATTCTTTCTGCATATTCGGCGAGATATCTAATCCAACAAACTATTGTATGCAAAACAGTAGGAATCTCAGGAATATTCCCATCTTTAACTGCTTTGTTTGCGTTATAACCTCGTCGTGGGAATAAAAATGAGAATTTCTGATGGCAATTAAATATTCAATTCTATAAATATGTCGTTTATATGGCCGAATGTTAACTAGCAATAATTAACAGCAAAAATTGTTTACAATAATTAATAAGAAAAACAAGAGTCAAAGTTTATATGACGCATTTACAAAATTGCAAAGCATCGCTTTAATCATGAAAAACGAAACTTGAGGCCGTGTTATATGTTACGATTATCGTTGCAATTAGTCATGTCACTATCAGGAATGAGTAAGATTTAAGCATGCAGGAAATGTTTCGGTAGACTGCGGTCTTTGTGTGTGAGTAGTCCTGCAAGAGATACTGACGCTTAAATACCACGAGATAAGAAGTAGTTTATCGTGCGTTGCATTATGATCTCTATATTTTTCCAAGCTGCTCCCGATAAATGGGAAATTTAAAATCCGTTGAGATAATATCGATCTAACTTTGATCCTTGAGCTTATGCATACACGTAATCGATCAAGTGTCTGTCATGTTCCGGTTAGTGATTTTTTTATGTTCACGAGACAGTGAAACTACAATAGTGAAAGTACAATAGGTTAAAAATTCGAATTTCACATGGTACATTAAATTCTATGCATTTATCATTTGTTGCGAAATCCAATCGAATAACCCTTAGGTACATTACACTTAATGATCAATCTGATATTTTATATAATAAAATAATCTTTACCTCAAAAGAGTTGGAAAACATTTACTCATTGTAAAACAGAAAACGAACACAGTATACATATCTAATTAAATATATTTGAAAACACATTGATGTGTTTTCGCTCGACACACGAAAATGGAAATTTACTAAAAAGAGAAACTAAACCATTAACTAAAGACCGAATAGATCACGGTCTGAAATACCGACCTCGAAAAAGATCAGAGTGTTTCTTACGCCCTCTGCGATTCAGCGCCAATGAAACGGTGAAATATGCAATTTTTGCGATTGATTCATAATACTATGGTATTGATCTATAATACTGCAAACTATTAGTTTTAGGCGGGAATCACATCAAGAAGCAATGTGCAGAAATTATTAGGTAAAGACTACAATCAATAGTTTTTAAACTTGTTTTCGCATTGTCGAATATATCTGCGACTCAAAACTGTACGTGTTAGTTAAAAGGGTTATTTTATATATATATATATGTTCAATCCCATCTCTTATTGGTTAAAAGTGAATATATGTGTACGTATACTACTATACTATGTACGTTCTGTGCGGTCTGTGAAAGCATTGTATTCGAATAAGTATAAAAATTTTTTACAACCATATAAACACAACTATCATAATTATCTTGAAGAAATTTCTTATATATTGCACTAGTAAAATTTTTTCTAGTTTTATCTAATGCCGTGTTTAGTGTACTGCAAGTATAGAATCACAGTCATTGTCCCACATGATTACAGTGACTTATATGATTATGTGCATTTATCTAAAATCTAAAGAATCGTGTGTATTGTATTGAAAAAGAATCATCTTTAATTATGATGTACATCCATAACACAGTTAATTGAAATTGATTAAACTTAATTTAAATGTTAATAAATTTACATATATTTAATAGATATATGTAAATTATAATATAAATTGTAACAATATGTATATAATATGCTTTTTTTTTAATATTCTCGAAGAACACTTTGTCATTTCATAAATCAGCCGAATTCTGTTCGTGTCGCTCGTGTTCCGACACTCACCAAATTAGTTCGCGGGTTGTACCTGTTGCGCGGGGGGTTAGTTTTGTATCGGAAATCATAGTGTTAAGACGTGTCGCGTCGCGTGGCGTCAATTAACAATCGCGCAATATTTTCGTCCCGTTGTCACCATCTATTCAAATATATCACTATTTTGCTGCTAACTCCGTTTAACGTACGTTTTTGTTTAATAATTTATCGACTGTTATTATACTGTCATTATATTGTTATTATAATTTATCATTAAATCATCTTTCGTTTGATTCTATCATGTTTTCTTAAATTCTCATAATTGCATTTGACCTTGATCGTTGTTTCGTTTTTATATAATTTTCCTCTTTATTTGGAAATTTTGGTTTTCTTTTGTACAGATTACGGTGAGAATTTCGGTTATTGCGAGGAATTTCGGAATGTTAGCGGGATGCCATGAAATTCCAAAGTACGTTACGAAGCTCAGAAGGATATTACGAAATTCAAAAGGATACTATAGTGAGTAATTTGAACATATATGAATCTGATAAATTTGATTTTAAATTTAAATCTGATAGAAATAGAATATTTCATAAAAATATTATTATATTTGATTCAGTCTAATGAGAATAGATTTTTTTTTTTCGTAAAGGGATGCCATTACGGTCAGGTTTGAACATGTTCTGCGCATCGCGTCGTTTAAATACTGCGCAGCTTATTTAACCGACGAAAGAAGCGCGCTATATTTGATTAATATAAAGTATATTTAAACTATATTCCAATGATGAATATTCACAGCATAATTTTCGGAAATAATTATATTACTAAATATTTATAGATAATCTAACAATATTAGATAATATTTTACAATGCATAGTAATATTTTAATTGTATTTATTAAATATTTTGTATTTTATGTATATATTTATATATATAATAAATATTTTCATATTTTATATCTCATGTTTATTGAACAATCAATATTGTGTTTTTTAGGACAACTTTATAACAATAATTTATATTTTGTTAAAGGTTTTACTCTTGGCTCTTCTTTCCAATCCCAGGAAAAGATTTGGTAGTATTTCAAAAGCTAAGAGTGTAAGTAATTTTATATTTTATACTTTATTTCTTAATTTTATTTTACTTAATTTCATTTCTTCTATTTTATTAATTATTAATTATTTTTAATTTTTTCTTTTTAAATTGAATATTATCATCAAAATGTTATGCTTAGTAGGGATCTTTCAAATTTTTCAAAGAAGTAATACTGTTTTGAAAAAGAAATTCTAAAATTTTAATTTTTGTTATAGAACTCCATCAGTCTTCACTTCTTCCATGATTTGACAATTCTTATTCGATGGTGGACCAGTGACAACATTCTTCGCATCTAATGGTGAGTCGCATGCATTTTTGTTCCTCTGATCGCTCAATCATGTCTTAGGATGAAAGATCCGAATCGATAAGAGTGATTAGTTGTATTACGTAGAATTTTTTATGTAAACCTTTATTGGTCATAGTGACCATGACTGTTTATCATACTCGTGAGGAGTAAAATTTTTTTGCCTGTGTTTTATATATTAGCTCTGGTTCTCTTGCATGTTGCGTTTTTTAATGTTAGTAATAGTACAGCAATAATTAATATCAGTATAGTATTGACATAATATTACGATATTAAGATTTAATATGAATATTTGACTAAATGGATGATGATACAACTACTTTGAGTATACTGTAATGGAGAAGTTGAACGCCCTCTGACTTTGTTGCCTAATATTGCAATTTTAATTGAAATCATTATAATCGATATAATTTTAACACACATTTTAAAGAATATATTCATTTTGTTCGATTTGATCTGTTCTTATTTAGATATGTAGAGCAAACGAAGTACATAGCTTTCTTAGAATTTTCAATTGGTTAGGACATTTGGAAGTTAATTTTACAACTGGTTGGAATATATTTCAATGTGGTTATACCCAGAGATTCTTAATAGGAAATTATTTAACAGAAAATATGTTGAGCTGATTCGTTAAACGAAAGAAAAATATTGTCAGGTTTGTTTCATAATTTAACATTAATTAGTGACTAAATTACATCGTACTCGATCGATTAAACAGATTCGGTATTTCAACAACGGAGTACCACAGTTCGTCACTCGGGGCGCCAAACTCGATTTACCGATGTGGTAGATGTTCCTACTTACCGGCAAGAATTTCTCTCCTCGCGTGCACGTTACATCAGTCGCAATAGTCGCGAGGTGTCGCTACGATTACACAGGTAGCAGACATGATCGGCCAAGACGCTCGTCAACAATCGATGACAGTCTGGGGCCGGGAGTACTGGAGTGTCCGTAATTGTATATTTTCGCCAGGAAAAACTTTCTTCTTTCGCGTGGTGTCATCGTTGCTCGGCGATAACCGATTGATATTTCGTGCGGCGGGCGGCGCGTGCTGGGCGTTCGCGTCGTCAGTGAATGAATCGATCGCCGTGTAGTCGTTTGTTTCGCACGACATAGGAAACCCGAGGTCCGCAAGGAGCGAGATAGCAGAAGACAGCGACGAATATCGTGAAACAATCGGCGTCGCGCACGCGGCGTATCCATCGTACAATTTTGTCCACGATCAGCCGGCTCTATGCTGCTGTCGCGTACGTTTAATCCCGCCTCGTGATCGTCGTGGCGTTTCTTCCGCGCTTTACGCCATCGCAGCCCGTTCCGGCAGCGGTAGTAGTTTCCCGCACTATCGAATAAGGTGCGAAGCACACGAAGCTGTACACACGAGGGCGACGACGACGACGAAGCGGTTTCGAGTAGGCGACGACGTGTTGGTCTGCTGACACCATCGACCGGATGGCGGATCAGGGAAAAATGTAAGTGTCCGTTTGCCTGATTAATACGTAATTAATACGTCGAATCGAACCTACGGCGGTGTGCGACGTAACCGTGTTCGATTGTCCGTCGTGCATGCACGCGAGAAGAGAGTGCCACGACAGAGGAACGATAATTGTCGTAACGCTTCGAAAACGCTTCTTTAGGCGACGTGACCTTGCGCTTGAATTTGTTATTCTAGCTCTTTTTCTTTACTGTCTCTCGCGGTGACAAGCTCCGTGTGACCGAGTGACGAGTATTGTGTGTATTTCGGTGCGACCAATTGGTTTGAATTTCCTTGATAGAGACGCAGATACAACCCGGCCAACAACGTTTAACAACGTTTTCTTAAAACGTCGCGACCTTGCCAAGTTAACGTTTTAAAGATTCTCTTGCTTTGACTGGCAAATGAGGGCCTCTCCCCAGTCTCTTGTCCCCGCAAAAGACAGACTTTGATCATTTAGATATTGCGGGTTACACTCTGTCGCTGCTATATTTGTGTGGCTGTGTGTAATGAGCGGTAAATTATGGGTACTTGCGCTTAGACGTGTGGAGACGTACGTATATGTGTGTTTATCTACATAGTGTGTCGTTTTTATGAGTATACGCGAGCCAGACGTAGTGCACGCGGACCCGAATGGTAGCACATACATGCTTAGAGCTGTTGCTTATGAGATATCCGGGTTACCTTCGAGATGCCCGAGTAAACAAAAATTACGAAAATATCTCGTGAGACATTAAGGTTACGTGTCTGTTATTTCTGATCGTATTACTCGTTTATATCTTAGCGGCGTGTAATAATTATAATGAAACAATGAAGTACTCACTTTTTGCACCGTGTCTTTACAAAAAATACTAGCAAGTCTAGATCTTCGAATGGTTAGTTAAATTTCCAATATTCTCAGTTGTGAAAAATAGATGTTGCTGGTACACAAACATATCTTCTAGCAAGTTTTGCCAATCTCGTGTATTCTCTTTTCTGAGGGAAATTCTCCACCATTCCAGTGGACATCAGTTATAATTTGTTTCATTACTTGTCACAGAGATATAAATCACTCGAAACATTGGGTCAATTTATATCGAGCGTCCGGGTAGAAATAACTCTAACCTCAATCATCTCGTGAGATACCTCGGGGTAATTTTGCTCTAATTTTTGGTCCCCGAGTATCTCACGTACCCGGATGAAGATGCTAGCTGCTATATATATAACAGTGCAATCAGTCGCGCACGTTAGTAAAGAAAGATGACGTTGCAAACATATTTTAAAAATTTATCTGAGAATCTGCTATCTTTCTTAATCTCTCGCGCTGGAATCTCACGTGCCAGGCAAGTCGAGAATTTTTTCTCCCAAATTTCAATGTTTTCTCAGTTTCAAGTATATTTAAATGTAACTCAGGTAAAACGAATGATAAGTATATTACTTCTTAATAATTTCTATACCGAGTTCAAAAGAAAAAGAAAGCGACGAATTATTTTATACGGTTTTGGTCACTCGTTATGGTCCGCAATCAGCTGCCAGAACGTCGAGAATTTTTTGCCCCAAAATTGCAATATTTTCTCAGTTTTCTAAGTATATTTATAACAATAAATTTGTTAAATTACTTTTCAATAATTTCTATCCAGTGATATATCGTACCGACGAGTTCAAAAAGAAAGAGACGAATTATCGTATATGGTTCGGTCACTCGTTATGGTCCGCAATCAGTTGCCAGAACAAGTGGTTAAGAATACCTATGAGTAGTATCGTTTTCTGTCACTGTAGAAAATTTTATATCACTTAAAAGCTATACAGCTTCAATCTGTAATATAATTTAACAATAAACACACTAAGTACCAATGTATTTAACTAGAATATAGGTTATATTAGGCATAACATAGGTTATGTTATAACATATTATATATTATAGCATTATATATTATAACATGTTGTAATAAGTAAAATTATATATTTAAGTAAAACAAATAATAAATTTATTACTCCTCAATAATTTCTATGCGGTGACATCGTCGCCGACGAGTTTAAAAGAAAAAGTAAAGCGACGAATTATCGTATACGGTTCGGTCACTCGTTATGGTCCGCAATCAGTTGCCAGAACAAGTGGTTAAGGATACCTATCAGTAATATCGTTTCCTCACACTGTAGAAAATTTTATATCATTTAAACGCTATATAGTTTTAATCTGTAATATAATTTAACAATAAACACACTAAATGTCAATGTATTTTGACTAGAATATAGGTTGTATTAGGCATAACATAGGTTATGTTATAACATATTATAGCATAACATGTTGTAATAAGTAAAATTATATATTTAAGTAAAACAAAATGAGCAAAACAAATAATAAATGTATTCCTTCTCGATAATTTTATCATACCGACGAGTTCAAAAGAAAAAGTGAAGCGACGAATTGTCGTATACGGTTCGGTCACTCGTTATGGTCCGCAATCAGCCACCAACGCAAGAGGTTTAACCCAACTGATTTTCTCGAGGACTTAATTTTATTATTCTCCGGTTTAATTTCATTATTCTTGATTCCCCTCTTATTTCGAGCCCCAGAGTCTGATCGCGTATTTAGGAAGCTCACAGTATAAGAAAAACGTGTAGCAACGAATGCAGCAATGTGCAGTGGCGTCTGACCCGCGACGAAGGTGAATTACGGCATCGCGGCGATTAACGACCAACGATGGTTTCTCTTGATAAGGCGCGGGTCGTAAATTCGTGTCGCGGCTTATGGATCAATTGACGCTTGCCACTTTGCGATCCGATGGAGGCGAGCTCTTGCGCGCCTCCGCCAGCCATTTCGCCGTTTTCGCCTCGGCTGTTGTAGTGTTTCTGGAATTGTATTATTCCGCTTTAAGCGCCGTGACCGATCGATATTTGGTCACGTTACGGCGAAAGTCAGCCGATGCGTTTCCATGCTGGCGCAAAACGGTCGGTCTCTCTTGTTCGATGCACATTTGCACCGTGCTGCGCGCGTCAGTTTGTATCTTTTTTCTTTCGTGTACCCTGTGGCTGAAGTATCATTTATCGACTCCGGCGAGTCTCTACGAAATCCGCGTAGCCTCTGAATTTGAATTTCCAGTTGCCGATCGAGAAGGAGATAAGGCTTCGAATTTTTCTCTAGTCGTCGAAATATCTCTTCATTGAACTCTTATGATAAAACAGTGACTACTTGTAGCTTTAGTCGGAATTGTTCGTCCGGGCCTTTGTAGCTCGTGGCGATCTCTTCAAACAGTCGGTCGTTGTTTCGTGAAACGCTTTGATCTGTTCTATAATATTGCATGAAAAAAGAAAAAGAAAAAGATAAACGTAGATATTCAAAGAACGTTAATTTTAACAAACAAGCTGTGTTTGAACAGTTGAAGATCGTTTTGAGATTAAAGGTGACAAACGACACCGTTATGCATCCAGGTTATTCCACCTGAAAATTGTTTCGAAAAAAGCGATTCGACGTTGCGCAAGTGTTATGTCGAGGAACTAGAAGCGACTCAAGGTCATTCACATTTCTTACGCAAACGATTACACGTTTTTTTTTTTCTTTTCTTTATCATGTGTAATGTTAGTCACTTTTGAAATAGCTTGTATTAATCGCGTGGCGTCATAAGCGCGTTGCGAAATGACCTTGGCAGGTCACTTCGTTCGATTGAAGATCGAGCCTCCTTTTCTTTCTTTTTTCATGGTTATTTTAAACCGCCGGTCGTTGAATTTTTTTTTTTTATAAACAACTCTCGTACTGCGCCATCAATCGTCACTTTTCGTTCAGTTTTTATTTACTTATCGACTTTTTCTTCTTTGTTAGAATTTAATCGAATATTTTTGTTATATTATACGTAATAATAATAATAATTATCTAATAATAATAATTTAATTAATAATAAAAGGAAAAAGAAATCATAAAAATAAATAATAATAATTATTATTATACTAAAATAAAATAAATAATTAAAATAAATAATGTGAACAAATTCGTATAATAATAATAATATTAATTTAGTATAATAATAATAATTATTTATTTTCACGATTTCCTTTTCTTTCTCATTTGATCACATTAGAGTTAGACGACAAAATGTTGGGATTTTCGAACTTTTGTCGTTCAATTCTTTAACATCCAATGAAACAGTAGAGAAAAAAATTCTAAAACAAGTTTCGGGGAATCGTTGAAGAAGAAACTTCAATCTTCGAAACGATGGTAGATCTAAAGTCACGACACGAAATTTTTAATATTTTTCTTTACATACGCTTGAATTGTTACAACTTTTGAGAAAAATGTGTCCCGAGTTTCCCACTCGCTACGGACCATGTAAAATCATCTTCAAATGAAACGGACTTGCAACTATCAAAATAGAAGAAGCTTCGCTCTTTCAAAACGAGACCAAGCGGATTAATATATGATCTTTTTTTGCGAAGTTATATCAGTTGAAATGATTTACAATTTTTCACTGTTCTGGTTGGTGCAATTATGCTGTTCGCTGTACGTATCACCTTCACACGATTCGTTGGCCAATGACGTTTCCACGCTTTACATACGTTGTCGTCGCCTTAACGTGATAAAGCAATGTGGGTTAGGTTATCTTCTTTCGTGAACGTTCGAACGGCTTCTGCATTCTTCTTCCCTACTTCTTTTCTTTCTTTTTTTTTTTTTTCGCTCGTTGTTCTAATTCGTAGAACGACGTTGTTACGTTGTAAAGATATAATTATACTATGCGATTTTACAGAACATTTTTATTCGTACAAGGCAGGACTTCCACTTCGGAACTTATTGATGCAGACGTGTTGCGATATTGGCTGCAATACTGTCTAAAAACTGTCCTTTCTCGACTCGTACTTTGGTCCCTGGTCAAAGTATTCGTATATGACTAATTTCTTACAGAAGTTCCAAATGAAACAGATTTTCGTTATAGTCGCCACTTTGTTTAGACATTCGGTACTGAAATTTGAACGAGGATAATTCAAGTTGTTAGACTTGGATTTCGTGATTGCAATTTGCACATTGTTCATGTGTGTTATAATTGATCAAATCTCGATTTAAATTATTTTTGATTCGGAACAATTTGAAAATATTCTTTTTTTTTTAAATATTATAATTTAATTATAATATTATAATATAAATTATAATATAATTTATTTTTTAAAAATATTCTTTTTTTTATAATATAAATTATAATATAATTTATTATTATATAATTATTATATTAATATAATATAAATTATAATATAATTTATTTTTTAAAAATATTCTTTTTTTTGGAAATATGAAAATATTCTTTTTTTTTTTCTTTTTTTTACAAAATCTTTAGTCAACAGAACAGTTTAGTCATTATTATATTATCACTGTAACGTAATTGTTAGAATGTAGCAACTAAAATTATTAAATTAAATGTATTGTTAGTATTAGCATTAATTTATTAGTTATTAATAAAACTAAATTTAGTTATTTAGTTATTAATAAAACTAAATTTAATTATTTAGTTATTAATAAAACGAAATTTGGTTATTTAGTTACTAATAAAACTAAAAATATATTATACTAAAAATTCTGTTCACTAAAAATGTATCATTGATGAAATTAATCAAATGAAATATTATTTATTTAAAATAACATTACTATCGAAATTATTTGAAATAATAATTAATTAAACTGTCCCATCGGTTGATAGTTTTAATACAAGCAGTTTTTAATAATCACAAATCATTTACACGGATCGACTCCACCTTTCATATATTAATAAATATAAGATCCTTATATTCGCTGCCCACGAATTATTACGCGTTTTATGATTTATTGGCAGAATATTTCGCTCGATATAAATGGCGTGCAACGCCGAAAGGCTCGATCATCAAAGCTGCTTTGATATCTCGAGTTTCACTTTTAAACCGGTGGAAATTTCAAGTTGAAATGTCAAGCTAAGAAATTTGAAGTTCGACGTACGTGAAAACGTGAGAGAATTCGGAGTGTGCAATAGTGACCGTGACTTCTCGTGTCAGAGTTGCTGATACGTATAATCTTGAAGACTTGTTGCTACCACGTCAGCTAGCATTCCTTTTTTTTTCCTCTTTCGTGTTTGAAACGCAAATCCAACACACGTCCCGAGAGAGAACGGACTTCATACTGATCTCTTCCTATTGAAATCTTCGGCTATAAATTCGAGAAAACACCGCGAGAGACGTGAAAAACGTGAATAAAAATTTCGACTAGTCGAAAATCGGATAGGTGTATAATAGAGTGGGCCGAAAGTTTCTTTCTACCTATCTTTTTTTTTTAATGAAACATCAGAATATAATATTAATATAATAATAAATTAATATAATATTAATATAATTAATATTGTAATGAATTAATTAATTTAAAAATAATATTAATTTAGTACTATTTTTAAATTAATTTAAAAATAATCTTAAATTAATATTAATTTTAAATTAATTTAAAGTTAATATTAAATTAATATTATTTTTAAATTAATTTAAAGTTAATATTAAATTAATATTATTTTTAAATTAATTTAAAATTGATTTCTTAATATTCTGACGTTTTATTAAAAAAAAAGATAATATTAATTTAAAATTAATTTAAAGTTATTAAAAATCACTTCTTACTCGATTGTACCACCAATAGCGGGATACTTTGCGCAGTGAGATTTCCCAAAAATCTCAGATATCTTTAAATTTTAATTTTCTCAAACAACACCTTTGTTCCTTGAAATGAGTTCGTGTAAATTCGAAAGCTGTTGAAGTGGGATTTGAACGAAGATAGCGCGAAGCACGAAATAATCAATTTTCGATTCTTCAACGAGACCTCAATCCTCAATTCCTCAACGAATGCTACTCTGAACGTGTCCAGCAGCGTCTAGAAATCGTATTTACGAGATTGGATTCGAAAGGATGGAACAGTACGTACAAGTCGTGGTGGTGGTGGCGAGGAGGCTGGAAAAAGGAACGGGCTCGGATCGAAGAGCTCGATTCACATTGTCTGGCGTTGTCCTTGAGCCGTGCTGCCACCACGAAAGAGGAAACAATGCTTGCCAGACACGTTGAACCCGGTACCAACACAACACGTACGTAATGATAACAACGCCCTGGCTCATTATTTCTCCGTGAAACCCTCTCTTCTATCTACCTCGTCGTTTCTTTCTTCCTTCCTTCTGTTTCCATCTCTACCCCTCCGGTTTCATCCCTCTGCGCCCTCGACACGGCCGTTAGTTGCCCTAAAAGGAATGGATACCCATTCTGTTTGTCTCTCTCTTTTTCCGCGTTAACCGAAATGTTCTAATGTTTTTAAAAACTATTTTTAATCTGTTGTAAAATATGTAAAAATTTGTAAGATTTTACAAATGACAAGCTTATTACTTCTAAAAACTATATTTAATCTGTTGTAAAATTTGTAAAAATTTGTAAAATTTTACAAACGACAAGCTTATTACTTCTAAAAACTATTTTTAATCTGTTGTAAAATTTGTGAAAATTTGGAAAATTTTACAAATGATAAGCTTATTACTTTTTAATAATTTCTATCCAGTGATATACCGACGAGTTCAGAAAGAAAGCGACGAATTATTGTATACGGTTTGGTCGCTTGTTATGGTCCGCAATCAGTTGCCAGCGCAAAGGGTTAAACAGCAATCGAACCGGACCAGATGGATACCTCTGGGCAAAATAAAAAAAGAAAAAAAAGAAAAAGAAAAAGGGGGAAAGATGAAAAGAAAAGCCGAGGGAAAATTTTGTTTTATTTAAAGTTTTATTAAAAGTTGATATAGTTTTAATCTGTAGTATAATTCAACAATAAATACACTAAATGTCAATGTATTTAACTGGAATATAGGTTATATTAGGCATAACATAGGTTATGTTATAACATATTATATATTATAGCATAACATGTTGTAATAAGTAAAATTATATACTTAAATAAAACAAAATGGGCAAGACAAATAATAAATTTATTGCTTCTCAATAATTTTATCATACCGACGAGTTCAAAAGGAGAAGTAAAGCGACGAATTATCATATACGGTTCGGTCACTCGTTATGGTCTGCAATCAGTTGCCAGAACAAGTGGTTAAGGATACTTATCAGTAATATCGTTTTCTGACACTGTAGAAAATTTTATATCACTTAAAAGCTATACAGCTTTAATCTGTAATATAATTTAACAATAAACATGCCAATGTATTTAACTAGAGTATAGGTTATATTAGGCATAACATAGGTTATGTTATAACATATTATATATTATAGCATAACACGTTATAATAAGTAAAATTATATATTTAAATAAAAAAACTAGGCAAGATAAATAATAAATTTATTACTGTTCAATAATTTCTATCCGGTGACATCGTACCGACGAGTTCGAAAAGAAAGCGACGAGTTATTGTGTTTACGGTTTTGGTCACTCGTTATGGTCCGCAATCAGTTGGTTACAGAAGCCTTAACCTCTTTCCCTGGAATGACGTGCCACGGACGTCGAGAATTTTTTGCCCTCAAAATTGCAATATTTTCTCAGTCCCGAGTATAATTAAGTATAAACTCAGGCGAAACAAATAATAAATTTATTGCTTCTCAATGATTTGTATCCGGTGATATCGTACCGACGAGTTCGAAAGGAAAGCGACGAGTTATTGTATACGATTTTGGTCACTCGTTATGGTCCGCAATCAGTTGCCCAGCGCAAGTGGTTAAAGAAGCCTGGAATTTTACCAGCTACGAGTCGTCGCAGTTGCGTCTCTCATATTCAGTACTAACAAAGTGCGAACATTTCCATACAATTGTACACGCGATACATTCCCACGACTCTCGAACTCTCTCGAAAGCAAATATAACGCGATCGAAATAGGCCGCCTTGAAACGCCCGGGATCAGATGGCATAAAGAGGAGGAAGAGGGGGGAGGGGGGGGCGGTGAACAGAAACACAAGGGAGGACATTTCCTCATTTTCCGTGGCTCGGTCGCGACCTTCGTCCGCTTGGAAAAACCGATGGAAAATCGCTCGAGTTCTCATTAGGGACGGCCTAGTCCACCGTCTCTTCCACCCTCCTATCTCCTCGGCCCTTTCTTCTTTTTTTCCTCCTCTCCCCGATTTTTCCACCCTCTCTTTCTCTCTTTCTTTCCCCTCTCTCCCCTGTCTTGGCTTCCTTTTTCCTCCCACCCTGCCCTCCCGTGTTTTCTCCCGTTTCCACATTTTTTTCGGCTCGCCGCACCTACGCGCACTCCAGCTCCTCGTTCCTCGCTTCTCATTTTTTCCTCATCTCGTCGTTTCGCGACGAGAAAACGGGATCGTTTAGGGTAATCCGTAGCCGCTGGATTCGGCCCGAGGGAAATGTCGTCAAGACGGAACCGACGTGAACATCCTTCTTCTGGTTTCCTTTCATTTTTTTCTTTCGTTTCTCTTTCTCTCGCCTGTGGTCGACGGTTGACGTGGGCAAGGTGAGTTTCGGGGGATGATTCTCGATCTCTCTCCCCGCCCTCCCCCCCTTGTTCGACGCTATTCAGGGTTACAAACTATCGATCTTCCGCGGTTTGACACAGTTTCAGGGACTTCGGTGCGTCGTTCAACTTCCTTGGAACACTGACGTAATCTCTTTCGAATTCTTCGCGCGAATCCTTCGAACGAGTCTTCGTAGTTACCTTTCTCTGTGCGTGAAAATGTTAGAGACGTTAACGAAGGATATTTGAACGAGCTGACACTTTCGTCTCAGAACGAGCGACAAATTGACCGAATGACAGAGGATTTGTCCAAATTCGCGAGAACTTCGTAGCTGGATATTGGAATCTCGTGGCAGCTCTCGCGGCGTGATGGACAATCTTGCGTCATCGAAGACGGATGGTAAATTCGTATTGAAAAGTTTTTCGAAACTTCTGAATGAAATTCTGTGATCCGCCAGTGGAAACGAATATTCGCAAAATGTTTTGCGCACGCCGCTCGAACATTTTCAATTAATCCGTTGCACAACGTTCGTCACACAACGCAATTAACGTTGAGACAGAAATTCCAAAATTTAAGGTACAAAGGAAAAATTACGCTCCAGCTTCGAACCTGGTCGAAACGCTGTCAAAACTGTGAAATTCGCCTTTGAATATCAAACGGGTGTTAAAAAATTGCTACGGGGCTGGAGAAAGGCGGCGACCTCGTAATAATTCGACGAGAAAAACGATTGGCAATTTCGAGGGAAACGCGCTCGCTTTCCATCCATTATCCACGCGAGAATTATTCAAGCCCGATCGCGAGGGCCGACGTTATCTCTAACGAAGTTACCGTACCGTGATCGAACGTTTCTTCTCTTTTCTTCTTCTACTTTTTTTTTTTTTTTTTGTTTTTCGATCTGCTAATAAGCTTCGCGCGAGATCGGTACTCCGTCGATACTGCAGGTAGAGAAAAAAAAAAAAAAAAAGAAGAAAAAGAGAGCGAGAGATCTTAATTACTTTTTCCACCAGGAACTTTGTTAATATCCCGACGATGTCGTTTTATTCGAAATAATTTCACCCCTCTCGGCTCGTTTTAAATTCACCGCGTTCGTCTGCTCTACCCCGGATCGCCCGATCGATACTCTCGTTTAATTAACGACCCATCGAACACGATGAGCGAAATCTACACGCACTGTATCTCTTTATACCGTGCAATTCGTTGCAAAGTTATCTCGCGCGTAGGAAAATAGGGTTGCTCCATTGAGAGAATACACAAATTTACCTGCGACATCGCAATAAAATTTTTTCCGCCGATTTTTACCTTATAGAAAAATGCAGGTACATTGCGTTTCTTGTCTCTTTTGACAGAAACTTTCTCTTTGGTTCTTGCCAGCAGAAATTTCCTTTCTTTTTTTTCTGTCTTTCGATCGTCCTACATTTATCATTGGAATCTCTGTGTCTCTAAAATTGAAATGGTTTTTCTCGCCATTGCGTCGTCACGTCGGTGTTTTTCTTTTTCTCTTTTATCATTATTAGATTATTCTCATTTTAATATCCTCTTATTACTTTCTTTGGTACTGAAATTTTGCTTGGTGTATAAGGACGTGTTATGTACAGTGGTACAAGGTAAAAAGAATATCATGCTACGCCTGTTTGCATCGTATTACGAAATGTAATTCTGTCTTGAGAAATTGTTGTATTTCCTCTTGTATGTAAATCTTTAGTTCGCATCGAACGACGCTGGACGCAACTTGATGATTTCATTCAGAGAGGGCTAACTGGCGGCCCGTAGGGTCCCTGCCCCCCACTTTTCTGATCGCTAGCGCTATCCCCTCCACTGCATCGATCTCTACAGTGGAGGGGATAGAAAAGTGGAGGGGGCAAGGATCCTACGGGGCGCCAGTTAGCCACCTCCGATTTAATTTAACCCCTTGCACTGGCATACTGGTTCGCGGACCATAACGAGTGACCGAACCGTATGCAATAATTCGTCGTTTTCTGTTTCTTTTGAACTCGTCGGTATGATGTATCACTCGATAGAAATAATTAAGAAGTAACAAGCTTATCGTTTGTTTTGCCTGGGTTACATTTAGGATACACATAAAACTGAAACTCTAGAATCCAGTTTGCGAAACATTCGTTAATCGATGCTATTCCGGTTAGTGTAGAATTGCTTGGAAATTTTTCCAGCCGAGTTTCAGCACGCTCGTTGTGCAACACTCGCGAGAGAAAGCAAAGTTCTACGTATATAGATAGAAGTTTAGAGGATCGCTCTCGGTATGGTAATATAATATATGCAGTTATCTGTCCCGAGTTTCAGGTTTGCAGGATTAGGGGGGCGCACTCTCTTGGAAAGTAGCTTTAAACGACGATTTTTTAAAAGATCCGTCAGACCAGTGATATATCGTCCGCTGATATTAAAGAAGCTCTCCGTGAAAATATCAAATTCACAGGGATGGAAATCTCTTTGCGTGTTCTCTTCCCCCATGAAAATAGAGGGAGAAGAGAGAGAGAGAGAGACGGGAGAGAGAGAGAAAGGAGGGATCGATGTCGAAACGATATCTCTCGGAAATTAATAAATTCTCTCTCAGTTTCCCCTGGCAAACAATATTTCCTCGCAGATGTGATATGCACGATTCTTTCTCGATCGTAGAGAGGAAGCTGTTAATTTCGGTGACGTGAACACGACATGCGCCAACGAAAATCACTATGAAAGATTCCATACCAAGCTTGAAATGTTTTTTAGCTGAAAGTTTAAAGAAACCACGAGAATACGAAATTCCGAGGCAAGAAGTTTCTCTCTTTCCTCTCGTTGAAATTCGTTTCTCGATCGGGCAGAGTCCTAGAAAGAATGGAAAGTAAACGCGGCTGTTAATCTCGGCGACGTGATGAAAACGACTGAAATGAAAGGCAACACGCGCGAAGCTTTTGTGATCGTTTGAAAGAGTTCGCGAGCTCCAAGAAATTACGAAAATTCAAAATTTCTCTTCATCTTCGAGTCGAAGTTCGAGAATGCAGCGAACGTGTGCAAATTCCCTCGAAGTTTGGTGAAGGAGTTCTGCTGGTTTCAGCGGCGTTACAATAAATCGTGGATCTCGAGGGTTGCGGCCTGAAAAATGGGAAACGATAGGCCCGGGTATAGGATACGTGAAATAGGTCAGCGACGACAAAAAGGATCGGCTTAAGTGGAACAGCGGCGCGTTGCAAGGACGCGTCCTTGAAGTTTTCCCAACCAGGATGCCACGCGTACACATAGTTTCCCCTTCTTTGATGAATCGTGTCGCGGTAAAATGGGTGTCAGTCACCTCGATTTTGATGAAATTTGGCACGAAATTAGGTAGCTTCTCGAGAAAATATTTGACTTGTATTTTTTTTCTTTTTTCTATCGTCGATGTTGAAGAGGTGAAAACTTAAAAGTTGGAGGCACGAAACCAATATTTTGTCAAGTATTTCGGAAATCATCGAAGATACAGTTTTTCTGCAGATTGATGAAATTATTGCTTCTTCAGCGACGAATTTTAATGGTGTATATTTTGCGACAGAAAGAAGAATTTGTTTAAATAATATGTATATAAAACTTAATAATAATAATATATATATAAAATATATGTATAAACCTAATAATATATAAATATATAATATATATAAACCTCATATATAAACTTATATCTTTTACAGTTAACTTCACTTACACTTATATCTTTTACAAATTAATACGTTTTCTTGAATATTTGTCAATGAAAACTCAACTATTACAAATTATGGATAAATTGGAATCTTGAGTTTTGCATTACAAAGAGAATTCACTATTTATATATATTATAATATATATAAACTTAATAATATATATAAACTTATATCTTTTACACTTAATTTCTTTTACACTTACATCTTTTACAAGTTAATACGTTTTCTTGAATATTTGTCAATGAAAACTCAACTATTACAAATTATGGATAAATTGGAATCTTGAGTTTTGCATTACAAAGAGAATTTCACTATTTATATATATTATAATATATATAAACCTACTATATATTATAATATAAATATATATTATATTAAGGTTGATATAATATATATAAACCTTATATATATTATAATATGTATAAACCTTATATATATTATAATATATATAAACCTAAACCTATATATATATAAACTTATATCTTTTACAGTTAACTTCATTTACACTTACATCTTTTACAAGTTAATACGTTTTCCTGAATATTTGTCCATGAAAACTCGACTATTTACAAATTACGCATAAATTGGAATCTTGATTTTTGCATTGAAAAGAGAATTCACTATTTTCAAGTTTTTCTCGCTGGACGTGCGCAAAGCACATGGTAAATACGTTGCAGTGAAATGTTGTAAACATGTTGTTTCGTGAATGTCGTGAATATGTAGCTTTGAAGGAAGTTGATTTTGTCGTCCATTTATTGTGCGAGGCTCGATGGAAGGCAGGGAGGAGGGGGAGAGATACTCGGAGAGGCCGTCGATACTCGACGACCTTGCAACATCGATCAACCCTCTCGACTCTCCTCTTTCGCCTTTTCGATTCTCCACCGAGGGAGAAGCAACATCGTACACCGCACCGCCGTCGTTCTCTTCTTGTTTCCTCCTCATTCAAGTCGTGTACCCGACCCATCCCACCGGCGACCTTCTTCAAAACCCACCGCCAGCTTTTCCTACCGCGGCCAATCGAATTTCTCGGAATATTTCCACGATGTCGGAGCGCGTGCAGTTTGTTTGATTAATTTAGATCTTGTTTCAGTTTTTTTTTTTTTTTTTTTTTTTTTTTTTTTTTTTGGGGGGAAAATTAGAAAGGGGGGAATTTAAAAAAAAAAAAAAAAAAAAAAAACAGGCGAGATGTTCGATAGATTACGTCAATTGTTTTGTTATTTCATAGGGGGCAATGGACAAATCCCTGGCGACGTCTTAGAATTCTTTCGTTCGCTATTCGAACGATCTTCGACGAGAAACGAGAGCTACGAAACTATTTTCAATCGAGTTGGCGATGTCCGGGGGGTGGGGGTGGGGACGAAATCCTGATGCCGGGGGATGAAGGATCAAAGGGGTGAAGGGGACCAGAGCCCCGTAGCTGGCTTTTCCCTCTTTGAACTGTTGCGAATGTTTTCTCTGTTGGTCGTACCTATTTTCCCTTGCAATGGAAAATGGACAGAAAATGGTCGTTTCAAGGAAACCCGAAAGAAATTATTCGTAAAAGTGGACAGAAGCTAAAGAGACTTTTTAAACTACGTTAATTTGAAAATATACTCTCAGCTGGCAGTTTGAAGTAGTTACATGTATTTTAACGTTACGCTGATGTAAAGCAGTATTTAAGCAGTTTCATTAAATAATAAAGTATCTAGGACATTTCTTTCTTTCGGTCTTATCGTATAAACTTGTGTTTACAAATTGCGATAATGATTCACGTTTTCACATCGACACATTTAATGGAATAATCATGGTTATATTTACTTACATTTATTAAGATAGATTAATGAAAATTATGTGTAAAGCGTCCCTTTTGATAAATTTATATTAAGAAAATCAAAATTTGATTTTGTAATTATTATTCATTCATTCATTTCACGAATAATTTATTTTCATTTAAAGAAAATTGTTGCCATTTACTTTAGTTACTTTCACGAAATCAAATGGTTAATGAATGAAGCCTCTCAAGCAGAGAAATTCTCTAAGAAACTTTATCCGATAACATCCTTCAAGGGAAGACTCATTTACGTACCCAAAGTAAAAAAAAAATACATCCATTGTTTTAAAGAGTATAAAATTCATTCATCTAACAGCAAATGCCTTTGTAAAGATATTTATAAGAACTTGCACTCGATAATCTCACGAAGGTGAAGCATCTCGGAACTTGGAACAACTTCGAACGAACAAAGAGAATTATTCCTTTGGAAATTATTTCTTTCAGCGTCGCCTAAATCATTCGAAGAAACGATAGTTTTCACCGGCTGTTTGTTCTTTAAGAAATCCCGAGAATTAATCCTAAAACTAATAAATTAGCAATCTACTAATAAATTAATATTTAAGCCTCTGTCTATTAACACTAGAACTATCGATGACTAGAGTAGAATATTTGTAACAAAGAAATTAAATAGTTAATAGTGCACTAAAGAACACATTAATATTTTATTAAAAATCGCTCGAGTACAAATACTAGTCTAAAAATACGCTGTTATAATTATATAAAATTTCCATCGAAAATTATAAATTGGTCATTTCGACCACTTTTGGTCGCTCTAGCGTCAAATGTCAAAACAGTTCGTGAGATTATTAAAAGTCGAGAAACTGAGAAGAGGTGAGTGAAGAGACAAAGAATCGAAGACTGTTGTGGAGATTTCTCCGAGTCAATTTTACTGCGTTTCTATACGTTTCGATACACTGCGTGGGAGCTTGAATTTTTACTTGGCATTTCTGAACGATTTTCTAGAGCGCAGCGGTGCAAACCGCTTTCAATCAGTCAGATACCATTCAGGAGAAGAGCCTTCCAACACGCAGCATGCTATATCGAAAGAGAAGACAAGACGAGCGAGCCGGCATTCTCCTTTTTCGAGCGTGCCGCGAGTGTTTTCTTATCGTGCGAGTTTCCTCCGATTGGGGAAACTGGCGTATTGGGAACCGATCCTCGATCGCATCGGGATGAAAGCCAATGAATATACTGTACGTATATATTTCCTTCCGGACTGGAAGAATTATGGTGAAAATTGACGTACCGTGTGAAAATAACATAACAATCTTTTAACCTTCATGCAAATAAATTGACAATTAATTTAGTAATTAATTAATTAACATTTAAATCGTGAGTGTTTATAAATTTAGTTTGAGAAATTGAAGTGTCGGAGGATGCATAAAATGCGGCGAAGTATAAATACTTGTCACAATATTTGGAGAATAAAATCAAGTCAAAGTAAAATGATAATAAAATAATAACACAGAATTTTTGTTCAAAGTGAATGATATTAAATAATTAACTGAACTTAAATTTATTATTTCGGTTTTCTTCCAATTATAATTCTTATAATTTTCGTAATAACAATTAATACCTCGTGCATTTAATATCATTTGTTATAATGTAATATAATTGATGTGTTATTCCTTCATTTGAACAGCATTTCATATCTAACCGTGTTTTGTGTAATTAATATTACAACTTATAATCAGGGTTTATAATTATTTTAATAAACTAATTAATAGTGTTCGCCATTGATTACAAACAGTGATTTCGCCAACGATAATATATGGATTTGTATCAATGTTAAATTAATTTGATGTGAGGACCATAGACGAGATCATCCAGTTTTTAGTTAATTGATAACATACACTCTCGCTTTAATTTCTTCATTCAATTTCCGAAAAATTGATGAGTATAATATCGAATTTTTCACATCACGTTTTAATCTATTTGCGATCACTGTAAAATTTTTAAACTAATTTTACTGCGAATCATGAACGTTTGAATTCTCTCAAAATAATAAATTCATGAGATGTGAATTCGCTTCGTTGCAAAAGTATTCTTCTGATTGTCACTGGATTATCATATTAAGCACATTGTTTGACTTCACGATTGTTCAATGAGCATATTGTTTAATTTTATTTGATTTAATGACTGTTTAATTATTGCTTGTTCACAGTCCTTTAGACCCAGTTTATTTTCTTTCGTTCAATAATTCATTTCTGATTCTTGATAAATTTTAATCTCTTAATGTTCAAGCAATTAAAATTTTTTCGCGCGTAGAACTATTCGCAATTCAAGATAAATTTATGCTAGAAATAAAAAGTTTTATAAAGTGAAGAAACAGCTGAAGATATTGCTAAATTTCACTGTCTGTTTGCTTGTTTCACAATTCTGAGACGTTTATTTCACATTCTTCAAGCTTCTTTATTTTTCAATTCATCAAATTCGTTCGACAGTTCATTCAAACGGCAATTATTCTCAGAATTTCCTCCTAACCGAATCTCAATAACATTCAATCTAACGTGATTGAAACTTATTCCCGCGAGGAAGAACTATCGGAATCTTAATTGAATTAATATAATCTTTATTTCCACAAATGTGAAACCTTTTCCAATTCTAAGACATATTTTTCATATCTCCTTTCCTCTTCGTTATTTCATTCAAAGTTCGATCCGACAATCGAAACGATAATTATCCTCGGAATTATTCCTCTATCGAACAGAGAATGCTTCAGTTTCTTCCTTTTGATAAATCTCCCTTCGACCTTCGTGATTAAAAATTTTGCCCCGCACGCTGGAAACTATTCGAAAACCCAGCGCGAAGGATCATTGACGTTACTGAACCTCTCTCTCTCCCCCCCTCAGTAATCAATCAGCGTGTTTCAAGTTGATGAAAACTCGCTTCACAAAAGATGTTTGGAAAAGCTTGTAGCTTGGTTGCGATCACAAAGTACGCGTTACCACCATCGTACGCGTCTCACCCCTTCACCGCCCCCTCTTTTTGATACAGCAGGAGAACTTTGACCGTGCGCTGGATTTCAATCAGATTTTGATTTCCAGCTCGCGGATGAAACTGCCGTGAGCAGACGCGGTTCCGGAAAAGATAGTTCTCACGGATGATCTAGCCGGGAATGCCCCCGAGCGATCCCCCGGTGCGACGAGACGGAACAAACGATCGTCAAACCGATCTTCGGGCTTCCATGTAAAGATTATCAAAGTTGCGAGGGAGAGGAGCCACCTTACGGTGAACTTCTTCTTCAAAGAGAATTAACAATGGTGTATCGCGTCTTTCCCGTTTCAGGCCGAACTTTGAACACGCCGCGATAATTGAAAACGAGTTGCGCCACGTGGAAATTACGAAATTACATGAAATTCGAAGTTGGCTGGCTGGAAATGGCGAAAGGAATTGCCGAAGGTGTTACGACGTGCGTGGTTACGTGATTATGGTTGGAATTGTTGGAAGTTCGAACGTTGTTAAAAGTTTGAAAGATAGAAAACTGCTACGTTGTAATAAAGTTACAAAGACTACGAAACTGTAATAGAAAATTATTGAAACTCAGATTAGAAATAGGATGACAAGCAGTTATAAAATTGCAAAATGAAAGTGATTGGATCACGAAAAACGAAAGAAGTTGAATAATAGTACAATAAAAAAAAAAGATTCGAATTAAAAATATAATTAAAAACATAATGCAATCATAATTGTATAATTATTTATATATTTTTTATATTTATACATTGTATATTTATATATTTCGTTATAATAATGAAATGAAAGAAATAAAGTAAAATATAAGTACCCAGTAAATAACTGAAATAACATATGTGAAATATAATGTTTATTCATTTCAACATCGCGGTCGAGAAAGAAATAAAAGAAACAAAAGAAGTAGAATAAAATAAACCGACCGCGTACAGACTCATTCTACTTGGGATGTCTGACCACGTACAAACCCATTTTTCTTGGAGATGCCTGGTTACACACGGACTCATTCTACTTACGATACATGCCTCAGCTTCTATTAATCATCCATCAAAGTTAACGAGAAATTGTTAATTATTAATTATAATAAAAAATTGTTAATTATAATAAAAATTTGGAGTTAGAAGTTGAAACGGACCTAGGATCGATATGTGGGTGGATATTTATGAAATACTGTAATGGAAATCGATAGCAATAAAAATTTTGGTCCTTCGTAACAGTTATTAAGAATATTGAACTCGACATCATAACTATTTCCAAGCCGTGAAAATATGTTACAATATTCAGTACGATATTTAGTGCAGCATTTTCTATGGAAAATAACTATGATTTTAACATGTAACAGGTAACATTTGCAAGTCAAGTTAATATCCGGCCTTTCGACGCATTTACATCCTTTCGAAGTTCGATATAAGGTCAGGCGAGGGTAAAGGGATTTGGGAAAGTTCAGCTAGTGTATCTGGATAATAATGACTGCGACTCTATTATATACTTTGCACCTGATACTGGCACGTTTAACACGGGCGCGCAGGTTGTCGGTCTATAAACTACGCGAAACTAACTTCAATTACAACGGCGATGTTAATCCAGGATTCTTAATGACTGTTCACTTGCCACTTGCTAAACTCGAAATGATTCGCGATATGCTGCGGGAGAGAACTGTGTATGTATGCGTCACGTTAATTCGCTCGTGTGACAAACAACCAAGCCAATTCCAATTTTGAGAAAAATTCACCCCTGTTATATGAATAATACATTTTTTCGTACGATGAATTGAAATTTTCAAATCAGTTTTATCATTTAATTATGCAGACGCATTTATCGAACTAGCGTGAAATTATTTATCTCGATATTAAACTAGTATAAAAAAATGTCGAAAGGAACAGCAACAACAAAATATGGTAAAATTTGTAGTAATTTTAATAATTTTAATAATATAATGAATAACGTTCCTTAGATGCAATATACGGATTATGGAACCTGCAATGTTTAAGACATTTCGCAAGAAATTTCGAAAATATTCGACGATGAAAAGTAAGAGTACCTGCTGCAATCAATTTCATTTTCCTCCTCTGATAAATCATCTTTGAGACTCTGACGCGTACTCGTAAGCAGACGTTTCGCATCTCGCGATCGCTTCCGCCGGATGAAAACCGGTAGCTTCCGTTTTCCGCCATCGAACTTTATTTCCCACGGGGGGAATCTCTCCCGCGGTATTTGATTATTGTTACGCGCACGCCATCTTTGAGAAACACGTCCTCGAGCTTACGAACAACCGGGCCAGCTTCCGTCTTCGCATTTCCTTTTACTAGTGCGCTCCGCGCAGCTGGTCCGTGGTCCTTTTGATCCTTCGAGACGAGGCAGCAGGCATCGGGGATCGATCTGCCTCGGAATGAAAAACGGCAAAAGAGTCCTCTCTCGGATCGCGGAGGGAAATAGAGAAAGGAGGGGAAAGCGCTTCTCCGCCCGAAGCCTTTCAACTCTGGCTCTCTCCTTATTCTCGGTCGTTCCTCTCTTGACTTTGGAATTTTCATCTACGTGCGAGTCCAGCGAATCTTTAACCGGATCCCTCTTTATTGGACGATTCCCTTCTTCTCCCTCTGCTCCTTTATGTTCTTTTTTCTCCTCTTCTCTCAATCACTGTCTGTCGATATTTCGGTTGGTTTTATCGACTGTTTTTGTTTTCTTTTTCTCGAAAATGTCTCGGAGGTTGGTCAGGCTCCTAGGCTCGAGGATGATTTTGTTTGCCGGAAAGTGGCGCGCCGCGTTCCCTTTGAGGCTTCGGGTTTAGGAGAAGTGAAATCTAATTCCGGGCTCCTTTCCCTGCCATGTGTTCTTGCGATCGTGAATATTTTAGCGACTCCATTAGCGAGCGAGCCGGATCTTTCTTCGGAGTTTAGTTTGATTTGAATGTGAAATTCGAAATACGGCATATATATATCGTCGAGGCGTTTCGATTTTGGATCGACCGGCAATTTATTGGCACCGGTGGCGAATTTTTCTTCTAATTTCGTGTCCATCTTCAGAACAAAAAAATCCACTTATCGTGAGAGACTTTTCAGCTTATTTCATGATGAATAAACGAGTGGAAGCTAAACAGTAGTTAAAAATACAAGAACAGCAAGAGAAGATAGAGAAATCGAGAAAAGGAATAAAGGATTTCCGTCAAGGAGTAACATTCGTTTTTAGTTACCAAAAGAATTTTCTTTTAATATTATTATTTCTATCAGAATTTTTAATATTATTATTTTTATAATATTATTATATTATTTATATTAATATATATACATTATTATAATATTATTATATTATAATTTTATTATATATATATACTTATTATATTATTATATTATAATTTTTAATATTTTATTTTATAATATTATTATATTCTCGAGAACTTTAAACATTCTTACGCACGTTTGAATTTCGACAATTTTGAATCCTCGATGCAAAAATACGAACTCGTGACCGTCAAAGTCGGGACGTTTCACGTGACTAGATTCGTTACACGATCGTTGTTCTATCATCATTAAATTATCAAGCTTTCATCGTTGTTGACACGGTTGTGCTCTTTATTGTGTATCTGTAGAAGATAGTTAATTAAGATATATGTACATCCAATTTCTGTACACGTAGGTGATTGCAGGCGTCGTTATATTTCAGCCGGATGGCACAGCAGCTAAGTGGAATAATCGTGATCGCCGGTTGGCCAGCTTTCGTTCCGCGTCGCTAGTCCATAAATTCCAGCGTGCAGCGACGTGGAACGGTGTTTATTAAAGTTCAACGAATCCCATTTTTGCGAAATAATCGCGCACGGCGCCGGCTAACGAGGGTTAATCGCGTCAACTTCGACAAAACGTCCATTAATTCCAGGATTAAATTCCGCCGGTTGTTACATTGTTCGCGCCTTGAATATTTATCGAAAGGGACGTGCTTTTTATTCCTCCACGTACTCCACTCTTTTTGTGTTCGTATGAGTGTGTACATTTTTATTTTTATCCCCCTTTCAAATCGCTGTCCCCTTGGGAACGATGTTAACGCGAGATTGGTAGTAATTGAAATACGATATTTATTGATTGTATTGAATTATGAATACCGTTTCCGATTTTATCAAGCCGTTTCTGGCTTGTTTTTCACTATTCATCCGAGGCTTCGATTGGAGTTTATTTTGGTTTACATGAGTGATTGAAAAATTGTATTAACAAGCGAGTAAAATTGGTGCAGTGAAACGAGTACTCTTTTATTATTTAGGATTGTATGTTTTTCTTTGTGACGAACAAGTTTCACTTGTTTTTTTAAGTACTAATTGGATTTTTGTTATTAGATAACCGAGAAACTTTCTCTTGTAATAATATACAAAATATATATAATAATAATATAATATATAAAAAGGAACAATTGTTTTACAAATAATATTTTCTTATATTTTTATAAGAAGAGCAGAGAACTTTCTTCATACCGTGATAATTATATAAATTGTAACTGGCGTTGTGTAGATTTTCTCGTTTTAAGAAAATCATTCGTCATAGTGAGAATTATCATTTTGTTTCCCAAAATGACATTGATTTCCGTTTGCATTCTGTGGACACTTTCTACATTTTCGCACATTAAAAATCCAATTCCAAGTGGAACAAAGTACATCTTTCAAAATAACAATAAATATATTTATTATTTATAAATAATAAAATATATAAAGAACATATTTCTAATCTCTTACAAAAGTCTACATCTATTAATTAGTATGAATTAATTCCACGAATGAAACTCACGTGACAAGAGACAAATGTATATAAATGGTGGACATTTCATGCTTTTTTTTTTATATAAGAACAAGGTTAAAATTTCCACGTTAAATTGTTCACTGCAAATCGAGTGTCAATCTGAGTGTCAAGAGCAAAAAGGGAAATTGCCCTTTGAATATCCAATATCCTGAAGTTGCGCGAATATTAAAAATTGTAGAAGAATATGGAAATGGTAGAAACGGCAAAAACCGGGAAAATGGGAAAATTATGCGAAATAGTTTACCTTTGAAGTTAGCCTTTGAAGAATAATAGAAGCAGATAATACGTAATATTGGCACACGACATTAGAGATAGGAAATGTTATTTGGACTTGGTAATGAAAAATCGATTGAAAGAAGAATCAAATATGAAAAATTGCAGAAGAGTATCGCAAAGGTTGTGACAATGGTAGAAATAGTAGAAAACTGTACTGTGAAAACTGTATGAAACGTACTTGTTTCAACGTACGAGTAGAAAGTATTTAATATTTATGAGATTGAAGTAAAACTGTACTTCATTAATATTTGTAAATATTCAAGATAGAAAATATTACGTTATTAACTTTGACGGAAGGTTCATTATTAAATTTTAGTTTTACATGGTAACATCTTAATTTCTAAGAAGAATACAAACTTTGGAAATTAATTTAAAAATATTAACTTCCAATGGAGAAAAAAAATAGACGTCTCACAGTTGTACAGAATTATTTTGAAAATGGTCACCAATGAAAAAGAAGCGAAGGGAGCAGTTAAAAGTAGAACCAATCTTCATTAATCGTGGAAAAATCTCATGCCAAGAAATATTTCCACTTTCATCCACCTCGGACGCACGATGATCTACTGTTTCGTACCACGAGTCGCCAGGATGAAAAATTTACAGAAGCAAACAGCGACAGGTCCCTATCGAATGGTTCGAGAAGATCCTCCTACTTTGGGACATTTGCACGCCATGAATCATGAATGTTCTCCGTGCTCCTTCTCAGAGTGCACACCCTTTCTCTGTGCCTTCGGGCCGAGTCTACTCGCTCCTCAAATTCTTTTTCTCAGCAGGCAGTTGTTTTACGAAACTTCTCTGTCTTTGCAAGCCCAATGGCGTCAGATAGCATCAATTAAACAATTAAACTTGGTGGTTTGGTCAGCTGGCCAAGATGAATAATGTTGACGATGACTCAGTTTGCGACAATTGTTTCAATTCGTTGACATTCCGATACAACACAACCAACGAACAAAATTGGAAAATTAGGTCACTGTAGGGGCCGATTTTTGTCTCGTGGTTTTCTCCATGTTCTCTTTTAATTCGCGCAATATGCATTGTGTCTCACGTTCAAGTCTTAACGCTGTGGTGTTCAATTTATTTCTTCTTTTGTAATATAATTTAATAACCTGTATTATAAAAAATTGCACGCGGTGTACAAAATACACGTTCCATTATTTCTCGCGGAATGCACGCGCATTGTAAAGAAATTTCAAGTTTCAAGAAGTTTATATTTCTTTCTGCCAACTGTTGTTAATTGTTGGCGCCAACTGTTTCTAACAAAAGAAATGTAACGACGTTTTAAATTTCTTGGCAACTCTTGTCTATTCACAATGTAACAAGCGTGCATATCATAATATGTGTGGTTTAGAATTTTTTTGTATACAACGTACAATTTTTATTCGAAGGGAACTTCTTCGCTCCAACTTTCCACGATAACGCTTCTCTCGCGAATTCACGATTAACCCAAAACCAGTCAAAATAACTTCTATCAATAGTGGCTGGTTTTGCGTGGATAATTGCTAATTCTCGAATCAATCCGTGCCCGTGGCAAGTTTCACGTAGTTTACACTTGCGCTATCTGCAATTCCCCATTCGTTATCGCGCACTTTTATTCCCTCGCTTGGAACCGGAGACCGATAATGGAAGAGCCGGCCGTATAACGAAGTAAAAAAGGAGAACGGGAAGCACCGGCGAAATTCGGAGGAGATTTCAATCGAGGACTCTCTCTCTCTCCAAGCGGTTTGCATCTCCTGGCTCGATTTTCTTTTCGTTTCGTTGCCCCTCCTTTTATTTGTATTTTTATTGGCCATTCGCTCGAACGTTCCATTGTACGCGAGGCTCTTGTCGAGTTGTTAGGTTCATTTGCAGTTTCAGCCTTCGGGGCGCGAGTGTTTTTCGAAAAATTTGGTTACGATTTTTATCTCCTGTGATTTCTTTCACTGCTCGTGTAAAGTACTTTTCTACAAGTCTGAGCACTCAGTGTGTACAGTATATTGTCGTAATGAAACGTTGGAATATTTATACAAAGCGAGTTGCAGGCATCTCGACCCTCGCTCGAAAGTCTTTGAACAAGTTTTATTTTGAAATTAGAAATACTGAACGATACTTTGCACAATAATAAAACGTGTTGATTTTGTTACATGATTGTAAACTAACAGAGTGGTCAAATTGATTGATTTGTAATTTCCCATTTTTAAAAATTCAAACGATCTTTTATGAAACGTACAAATGAATGTTTGTGTCCTTTATTGTATTGAGAAACTGCTTCTATTTCTGATATTAGAAACTTTCGATACGTACAAGTTTTATATTAATTATCGTATATTTCAATCGTTCAATAATAATTTACAAGTTAATAGTAACGAGTAATAAAACAGATAAAATTCTACGAATGATTTCATTTGATGTGAAAATACTATTTATACAGTAAGAGTGAAAATATTATTGTGAAAATGCTATTTATACAGTAAGAGTGAAAATATTATTGTGAAAATGCTATTTATACAGTAAGAGTGAAAATATTATTGTGAAAATACTATTTATACAGTAAGAGTGAAAATATTATTGTGAAAATATTATTTATACAGCAAAAGTTTAGTATCACTTGTAATTTGTCATCTGTTCATTAATGTAACAAAAGTTTAACAATTTTAATCAGGAAGATGCTGCAAATGTCTCGTTTATATCCTATTAATTGAAAATGAAAACTGATAGGGAAAGAAGGAAAAGAGTCAACAGTACTAGCTACATTTATTTGAAAGCGTGTTGGTTTTTCCCTTTGTTATTAGGGGAAACATATCCCCGTGCAGAGAATATACGAACGGTACAAGACTCCTCGAGGAGAGTTTCTCTTTCATAAGAATATTTTCTGGCCGAGTCTCCTCTAATAACAACGCATCTCCCCCGTGTTTCATTTCGTATTGTTTGCGTTCCTTTTATGTTACAGTAATTGTCGTGTAGCCGGATATTTTCAGCTGTCTGTTTCTTGTTCAGAGCCAGTCTCTGACAGTCTTGATTCTCTTCTTGCATTTCTCTATTTGTTTCTCAAATCAATTTTAAGAAGAGCACGTCTGTCTTGTAAATTTTGTTCGCGTGTATTCGAAAAAAAGGAATTATTTTTCGTGGTAAAATAGTGTTTGATTAGGTAATTCCATCGAAGTTCGACCGAGATTTGATTCCATTTTGAAATCGTAGGGCGTTCAATATTCAAAAAATTTTCTTTTGTTTATTCGTTTGTTTATTTTTATGATAGAATTAAATTTTTATAACAAGAAAATATGTACATATACATATATGTATATATGTCAGATTAGACTTTGAAAGTAGATTCTATTTTATTCATTTTGGAATTGTAAAATATTCAATATTCAACAACTTTTATTTATCTGTTATCTTTGAATTTTGTAGTCGAATAAAATTCAATAAAAATGACTGTACAATAAAAACCTGTATAAAAATAGAAATTAAAATTTTATCTATCTATTGAATTTTAATCAAATAGAAATTAATAATTCTCATTTTCTTTCAAAATCTACCAATATTTCTATAATGTTTTATCGTCTACACCCTCACTATACTACGATATATATTTTTTCAAAACAATACTTTACACAACAAAGAATTTTTAAGATTTAATATTCAGATTTTTAAAATTCATTATACATGTATTATATATACATATATATATTATGTTGTGTTTATTTATGTATGTGGTTATATAATATATTTAAATAATTGTATTATAAAATACACATACAATTTAAATTACTTGTATTCAGTATTAAAAATCAAAAGACTTTGTCCCTAAAGGCTTTTGGATTAATTATTATATTTTTTGACGATGCATCGTCTCATTTTTCACTGTTTTTCAACAGAAGTGCATCATTACAATACTGTTTGGTTAGAAGGCATGAAACGGAATGTGCCATTTATAAAACGACAATTTCGTTTCGATAAAAGCAACACTTTCAGTACCTTAAGGGACAATTTCTATAACGCGAAGCGTGCAGGTTCGTATTCATGCTCACGCATGCGATCTGCGACTACCGCCATAAAAATGAATCGCTCAAGAATCCATAAAGGCCCGTATCACGTGTAAATATCGAAAATCGATTGACCCGAATTTTCAGTTACGCTTGCTGTGCATTAGACAACCTCCAAAGCATTCGAAAGTGTTTAAGTTATTTCGACTCTTATTGCCATGTTCGCGCGTTCACGTTTCACCCTATTGCCGATCACTATCGTCCCGCGAACGAACGTTTCGCGAGTAAAAATTAGTTTGAACGGAGAAGATTCATTATGCTGTACGCATAATTAGTTTTAGTATTATAAATACAAAATGGACTGCGGAAAAATGGTTCGTGGAAAACTGAGAACATAATTGTGTAGAATTCACGTAATATGTTCAAAAATGTAGCGTCTTCTATTCCCATAAATTTCCCATAAAATTAATTAATTAATTATTTTCTAATAAAATTAACATAATATTATATATTGTAATATATAATATATTTAATAATATTATAACATTAATATATTACATAACATTACATAATATTAACAAGTAGCAAAAGAAGTAAAAGAAAGTCATTTTGTAATTTGACAATTCCCAATGTTCGCGCTCTCCCGACGAAATCATTAACGTTAATGTAAAAAAAAAAAGTCCATTATGCAATTTACAAGTCCCGGCGTGCAATGAATATAAGCAACAATTATGTCCTGTGAATTTACAAATTCTCAAAATTCCTAGTATTCAATATTGCGTGCCAATACAAAGCCCAAGAATAACCAAGACTTTCATCCCCAATCCCCTCGTCGAACACACCCCCTACTCCACCAGCTTTCACTCAATTCATTTCACCTAAACTGCAAACGTTTCTGCGTTCATTCCGGAATGAAACAACGTCTCCAACGTCTACCACGTACACACCACTGTGATCCTCCACCACCACGTTTTACGATGCAACCTCTATCGGCAGATCGGGTCAGTTATTCGAGCACCATCAGAGGTTTCCACCCCTTCTACCGCTCGTGAAAGACAACGGAGTACCGCGATGATATCGTGAACGAGTGTTTGCCAGGAAAAATTGAATATGTGGACCGCGTGTTAGGACACCGGACGCCCCGGGAGCTGGTTTCCCCTTTGATCGCCGATATTGGTAACCCGATCGACTCTCTCTCTCTCTCTCTCTCTCTTTCTCTTCGGCCAGTAACGATACCCTTGACCGAGCTGACAGTTTCGATTTTCCTCCACCAACGTCTGTCCGTTCATCGTTTCAGCGGCGCGAGAACAGAGTGCAGATGAGAGCCAGTGACGGCAGTGGTTTTATTTTCTTTTTTCTTTTTTTTTTTTTTTTGCGAGTCGTCGCCGGTTTCCGTACGCCAAGAATTATTTAACAATCGGTATTTTCTCTCGAACTGGTCGAGAGATAGTATTGGCATGGGGAAGGAACACGATATCCGTATCGAATTTTAATCCGGTAACAGGACTTTGACATAAGCGAATATTCTGTCGATTGTACGTCGCGTCGTCGCGAATTATTTTATTCTTCTTCTCTCTCTCTCTCTTTTTTTTTGTTGTCTCTCAGAAGTTTCTCTGGTTTACTTACTGGTTGTATTTTTAGTTCCGAGGGAAATTTTCTAATTCTTTTCCAATCTTCTAATTTTGTCTGATTTTTCATGTTTGCAATTGAAATGACATGAATTGTACAGTGATTCTGTAAATTGTGGAAATTTGCTCGATTAAAATTCGAGATTCGCTTGAGCGGAAGAGCGGTCTTCGAAAATTCAAGAAACTTTTGGAAAATTGAAAACTTGGGGAGTTTTATGTGTTAATCGAAATTTTGTGAAGTAGTAAGTTCCTCATTTATAAATGAGGATTTCTTTCAAGATTCATTTCATCGCTTGATTTATAATAGCTGGAGACAGAATATCTGTCAAGAGTAATATTTACGAAGTACTATTTACAGTACAGTATTTAGAACGATTAAAAATAATGCAAGCATTATGTGTTGTACTTGTAAGATACTATACAGTAAATATAGCTACGATGTTATAAATAAAATAGTCAATATGGCGAGTGATCTCGTAAGAGTAGATTAAAAATGAAATATGAAATTCACTGGGCGCTCATTGCACCTTGCATCAATTTATCATATTTTGAAATTAAACCTATATTTTTCTTCCTTATTATAAAAATAATATGCTCCGATATTTTCACTACATTTAAAAAAAAAAAAAAAAAAAAAAAAAGGAAAGAACAGTTATACATCGTACTATAAAATATCCCCTTCTACTTTCCTTATTACCTTCAGATTCTGTTTTCAGATTCTCGTTTCTCTCCCTCCTCTATCCGTATTCACGATTCCTTTCTTATCACTCTCTCAACATTTCTTCCGACCAGTTCACATCCCGTTCCGGTCATTTTTTACTGCGCTCGTTACTTTGATCCGTCTTGCGCCTCTCCTTTATTTATATCTCTCTTCCGCCTGTCTTTCATCCGTCCTCGCTTTTTTTCTTCCTTCCGTTTCACTTGTTTTTCCACTCTTCTGCTCGTTACTTTGTCCCCTATCTCTCCTCCCGCCCCTCCACCCTCACCCACCCTCCAGCCGCTGTTTTTTCTTTCACCCCTTTTTTACCATCGTGCGAGTCGCTTTTTTCTGGTTCTCGCTCATTAATTCGATACGCTCCTCTCCTTTTCTCGTTATCTTCATTTATTTCACGTGTTACTTATCTCCTTGCGCTGACTTGTTGTCTCCTTCCTACAGTTTCAGCCTCTCTAGCCCCCTTTTCGATTTTCCTTTTCATCCTCCCCCTCGATACGTTTGTCCCTGTTCCCTCTCGCGATTATATTTCTTTTGATATACGCGTTGATTCGCCCCTTTGTATTTTTACGCTTCTGCCTCTAATTTTTTCCCTTTCTGTTTTTAAATACTTTCGTTCCTAACTCGTTGTGCAATTATCCGTTTCTTTTGGCGCATGTTTTCACTCGTTTCCGCCACCTTGTTTGTTCCTGTTAAACTCCCTTTTTCATTTCATTCGATCTGCCTTCGTTTCCTTAAGAATTATCTTGAATTTCTTTTGGAATGTGTTTTCGATTCCATTGAACATTTTTACTTTTAAAATACATTTTGATTCGTTTTCGATTCCATTGAATATTTTTACTTTTAAAATATATTTTGATTCGTCGCTATTGAATATTTTTACTTTTAAAATATATTTTGATTCGTCTCTTATCCCTTTCTCATCCTGTTTTTTCCTTCTCTCACATAATTTTCCATTCTTTTTTTGAATACTTTTATTTTCACATCTTTCTACAATTGTGTGTATCAACGAACCGAGAAATAATACAATTCCATTTCTATTGTTTTGTGTTTGAGTCATTTAAATCGTAGCCATCATTTAACTCAATACTATAAAATCTACAACAATAATAAATTTTCGTAGAACATCTGATATTATGATCTCTAGTCTCTTTTGAAATTTCCTTTGACCTGTTTTATCTTTCAATATTGTTGCTTGTCATTAGGTATCTCTCTCCTCTCGGATACATTAGAATTCTCTTGCCTCGGTCTTTCGACTTTTTATCTTTCACGTTCGACCTTTCTCGTTTGTTCAAAGAAAGAAAAACTCCAACTTTCAGTGTGGTTTCTTTTTCTCCTCTCCTTTCTATTTTTTTTCCTTTCTTTCTTTCTCATTCTACTTGTAGTGCGTCGAACTTTCTTTCATTTCCTTAATTTACAGTCGCCTTACATTCGTTCTTCATTACCCCTTGGTTTTTTCTTTTCTTTTACTTTAATCGAGCTTCTTTCTCACGTTCTCTTTGTTCCTATACATACACACACATACACTCGCTTCGCTCTTTACTTCGTTTAATTTCCCACCCACGTCCCGCTACATTTCCCCCTAATTTTATTTATTTAAGTTTCCCCTCTTTTACGTCGTACTTCAGCTAATCCTTATTGGGACGATTCGCACTAACTCTCGGTCATAGCGCATTAAGATATTGAGACAGACATTCGAACTTTTTCTCGAAACGAATCGTACGAATTTTCTTTCTAGTGTATTAAATTTCCTACAAATTTTCTATATTTACTATAAGATTTTCTATGGTATATTAAACTGGCAGAAAGATTTTTTTCATTATAATCGTTGTAAACTCCATTTACAAGTTACAAATTGTGTTACGCGAAGAAACGAAGGAAATTGTAATCTGTAACTCTGATTTAGTAGTATAGTAACACGTTGTCTAATTCATAATTATAGTCGCAATTCTAATATAACAGTACAAATTAAGGTAAATCGTCATGTAATTTTTATTGTAGGATCCAGGTGATGGAAAGAGTAGCGACGAAGAACACGATTGACAGAAAAATTCTTGCAGATGGAAAACTGAACCTTTATCTAGCCTTTTAAAAATTAGGTCATTTAATTTTGGAAAAGATTCTAAGATTCGTATTCTAAATTTTACTCGTGAATAGGATTTATCATGTAAGACGCGAAACAAAAATTTAGGATGCTACTATCAAAAAATATGGCTGATCTTTCTATGTATATAAAATATCTGTATAAATCTTCACGTAACATATCTTCCCTTTCGAAATTTTAACCTGAAGAAAGTGGGAAGGAAATAAAGATTTATAAAATGTTCCGTTCGCTCCCATTTCCACCCCTTCGTTCGTCGTTTTCTGTTTCACTTGCAGCGATACCTTCTTGTCACTTGCCCTTTTCGCTATTTTTCTTTCATTCGCGTTTTCTCTCTCGCGCTCGAGGGGACGACGGTGAAACATTTGCACATTTTTATCGCGGGCGAACGGGCAGGCCGACGAAAGGTAGACAACTAAATCGATAAGGCTCGCTCTGTTGCGTGATATCGCGAAATATCGCTGCAGACAGATATTTCACGCGAGTGTGCACCGTAGAAACGACGAGTATACCTTCGCTCTGTAACCGTGTTTCGCGTGTGACCACCGCGTCGCGTAAAGTGGAGAAGTTAGTCAAACATTTTCTGGAAATCGCACCATCGTCTTTTTAAATCCAAGAGTTAATTAATAGAATCAAAATTTTGTAACTTATCTTTCTCTGAATGTTTATCTCTTTCAATCATTTCTGAATATTTTCTCCCTATCGTGGTTTAGATTTAAAAGAAATTGACACGATAATCGCTATTGATCTAGAGTAAATATTGCTCAATAGAATTATAATTACAAGCTGTAATTTCACGTGTAACATTACATTGTCGGTGTAAATTTAAATGAGACAAATGTGTATGCTTTTTTAGAAAATATTACAAAATATTCCGATATTTCAATTTGAAACAAATGTACGAGATACATATTAAAATATGTATTTATTAATATATATAAAATATATTAAAAATATATATTTTACAAGTAACGCAAGAATATTTAAATAGTCAATTATCTATTATATTAATAAACATTCAGTATGATTGTGTTATATATTTAAGATAGATATTCATGCATAGTAACTATGTATGTTTGCAGTTTCTACGTATACATCTTCAGATTGGTTTCAAAAAAATTTTGCAGTATTAACCAAATTTCAAAACTTCTCACATAAAAATGTTTGAAAAAAAATGCTACGTAAAAATGTTTAAAAAGTTTCGCGAACCACTAGAAATCCAACTTAAATTCATCCAAATACATTGCGATCGTTAAATTCATATCGATAAATTCATCTAAATTAAAATACATTACGATCTGAACTTGAGATCAATTGTTACTCCGAGAGAGAAGAAGAGAAAGGGACTTTGAGAGAAGCCTGTCGCGAAATAAGATGAATCCTGACCCAAACCTAGGGTAAAAGAAAAGAAAAGGAAGAAAAGCAGAGCACGAGGGTAATTATGTCGCTCAGTGAAAAGAAACTTTTCACTACAGTCGTTTACCAACCGTGGTCGGTGTGGCTGTTTTTTCCTCGATTCGTGACAGAACAGACCGGTTTTTCCCTTCGAAACTTTTTAATTTAGTTTAATGCACGCGTCACGACGGAATAACAGGACGCTGTTTTATTTTATTGAATTTCCCTCGGAGTCGGTTGCGCCGATGCGGCGCGAAGTTAACGCCGCGTACCGCGCGGACGTTTCAGCTTGTTAATCCGCGGCAACATTTTAGTTGATTCAACTTGCCGCGTCTCGCGGATCCACGGACGGTTTTCCATGTCGTCGGATGGAAAGCCGAGAGCAATACATTTTCCATGCGCCTTTTTTCATACTGTGGCTTCTTATTCTCCGAAGAGCAACTTCAATTTATTTTTCCTCTCTCTCTCTCTCTCTCTCTATCTCTCTGTCCGACAAAGTGAGAGTGTTCCGAAGGATTTTCGAGCAAATGAAACGAAAATATTGTATTTGAGGGTAGAAATCGATGGTTGATACACGATCTCGTTGGAGGAGAATGGAAATTATAGGCGAAAAACGAATGCTTACTTGAAGGATGTAAATTTTCTCCGAGAAGATGACAATTTGCAATTGATTAAATTTTTACCATCGATCTGACGAAGAAAGAAAATTTTTTTTCATAGTATTTCATACGACAGATCGATGGTTACAAATAACCATAATTTACAATTTACAGTCGACTTAATTTACAATTAAATAAATTTTTACTATTGGTTCGATTGGTAGAAGAAAATTACTTTCTATAGTGGTTTTATAGTTGTTTTATAGCCTACGAAGATAATAATTTGTGATATTTTATGATTACGATATTTATATATTTAATTTTGTTAAGATATTACGTTAGAATAAAGATGTAATAAAAGGGCATTTTCTATTTTACAGTGTCATCTAGTTATTTGATAATTTTACTCGTGGCCGTAAGATTGACAATTAACTTTCCTGATGTGTTATTAGTTAGAGGTATAATAATTTCTTACGAACTTCCCAGGAGTCAAATTGAAGCGTAATTCGAATTCGCTTTAAAATCGAAATTTGAAGAAGTAACGCAGTAAGAGAATGAAAACTTAAATTAACTCCAACTTCATTTTCCACGCTCTACAATAAAGTTCTCTTTTTGAACTTAAATTACTCATCAAACTTCGCGAGCAAACTAACAAATTCTATTTATACCAATTCGAAGATTTCTTGTTGTGAGAAAAAAAGGCAACGATTTTATTCTCTCGAGTTAATATTTTCTAAATCCAGAAATTCTGAACGTCGCCATTTCACCATTCCATAATCTAACTTTACACGTTTCACAAGAAACTAGAAGTGCATCTAACATGCAGAAAAAAAAAAAGAAATATAAAAATATATGATAACGAAATATTTGCTGATGTAAAATATCTCTTACACAAATATTTACAAATATTTCTTCCTTTTCTCCACGATGTCTAAAAAATATCCAAAACTCGGGAGGGGGCGAACACCGATACTACTTGCCGATCAGCTTCGAAACTCCTATCAAATTGTTCGCCAGAGAATTATCCAGAGGTTATACCAACTTCTCACCCAGCGACGAGCAACAACAACAAACGAACAACTTAAATTTCATCCCCTAATCTCGTTTGGATCCCTCGATGAACCAGTATCGAACGCGCAGTATCCAACGTTGCCTCATCCAAAGTGAAACTTTTCGGGGGGAGGGACGGGGGGAGGGGACGAGAGGCAAAGGCGCGAGATACCGGGTGATTCGCGGGTCAACGCTAGAAATTAATAACTGCCATTTGATGAATCGCGCGTTCATATTACACGTCCTCCTGTTACCAGCGAGCGAGCGAGTTCCGTGAATTTTCGCGCAGCCACCGGGACGGATTAATCTTCGCGGTAACGAGGATTTAACGGTGGCCAAACTTCCGGAAGTTGATCGCCTCCTCCGCTGGGTGGCCGCCAGTCACGCGCACTCCTGCGCCTGGGTCACCGGGGCTTTTACGCTTGTTTAATTAATCGAAAATGGACGATCGGGGATCGGTGGCTGGCGTCGGACGGTGAGGCCGGAAGCTTCTCGAGGAAATTCACCGTCGATGGCGGAAATTGACAAGCCGAGGGACGCTTTCGAATCGGCGAATTGATGAACTGACTTTTCCCTGACTTGTTTCACATCCTCTCGATCAATTGTACGTATCGCGTTTGAACTGGCTGAACGTTGCTTTCTTCTTGTTGTTAATTCAATTTGACAACCGTCGTGATCTTATATAATCTACTGTATCTATTGTAATCTTTGTTTTGTTATTAATTTGCTAATATTTTAATTTAATATAATAATTAAATTATATTTTAATTTAATATAATTTAATGTAATAATTTAATTTATTAATAGCTATTGTATCACGTGTTTTGTACATTTTTATTCCGTGACTGTGGTTAATTCGTGAAACTTGAGTATTTTGCAGAGCTTCGTTGAAGTTGAATCGTTTTACCCGTGCAATCGTCGATTTCAATCCGATGTCTGTCAGATAATCCGATGTCTGTCAGATAATTAAGGTTATAAGAGTTTGGAGATAGCATTGATTCAAATAACAGAGAATTTGGAAATAGCATTGATTAACGAGCTAATATTCGGTCTTCATTTAATGGCTATCGCTTGCTTATAATGTGTAATTTGATTTATCAGGATATATAATATTATAAGCAATTTAACTTTGATACAGTATCGGTATTTACAAGGAATCAGTTACTCAAGTTTCAGTATTATACACGAGATTGTACACTTCCTCTGTACGAATTTAATTATTAATCTTCTGGATATATAAAATCCATAAAATTCAATTATTCGTAATTAAATATATTGCATGAAATACAAGAAATGTATATTTGACCTACGACGTTAAATGCATATTTAAACATGTTAAATAATTTGAATGAAACATATTAAATACTCAGACTCGAATAAATCGAATTAAACGTATTAAATAACTCGAACATGATAAATAATCGAATCAAAACTCGTAAACAGTTCTCGTCATCTTCACTGCGTGTAAAACTCGCATAAACGAGAAAATCCGCAGATATTCGCAACTATTAAAAAAAAAAAAAGAAAAAAGAAGAAAAGATTCTACTCTTTTTTTCACGGTGCCAGAATGAGAGACACATCGCGAGAAGGGAATGTGAAATTTTCCAGAAGCTTGTAAACGCAAACTACAGGCTCGTTCGGGAGGACAACGTTCGACGACGAGCGTGTAGCGTCGCGGCGAATGTAATTTTACGTCGGACGGGCCCTCTTAAATCCAGAATTTCAATTTACCCGGCAAGTCCGCGTGAATACCGAAGGAGGGTTATGTTAGACGTCCCCTTAGGACAGTCTCTCTCCCGTGTTTTGTTACTGAAATCACTCGCGCTAAACTCCCGAGAAGTATACTCAGTTAAAAAGGGTTAATAGTTCAACGTTTAAATGTTTGTTCGCGTGGAATCGCCCGTTAATTTCCCCTAATTATTTCCCGCCAACACTTGCAGAGTAATTACGCCGCGGAAAATGGATTTACTCAATTCGTGTCGTAGAAAATATTTAATTACTACTACGTGCCTTCTCGAGTATCTTTTTTTTTAAATTTGTCGCAACGACAGTTTCCAGATTTAAATTACTAAAGAATTCAGTCGAATTTTTCCATTTTAATTCGACTTTATCGCGCGTTTTAAGTACAAGATTCCAAATTTTAGTGATACTATGGAGAAAAAAATTCTAAGGCTGCAAATTTCGAAACAGTTCATTTTAACAAGTTAATTTTGAAACTTGCCGTTTCGCGCAGTAAATAGAAATCTTATCGAATTCGCGATAGCATATTGTAATAGCGTATTTTACGGACCAAGAGTTTCCCGCGCGCATCGATAAAGATCAAATAACCATCAAATCTTCACGAGTGATGGGTCCCGTATATACGTGGATGGAGTATTCGAAAAGGAAGCCGTTTCACGGACGATTCGACGACAGCGAATGGTCGAACCGGAAAATGCATTGAAATAGATTGAAGATGCAAAAGAGGATTGGGTAGGGACGCCTTATTGGCCAGGACGTCTGGCGTCGTGGTACCATTACTTCTATGCATTGACTTTGTCAGTCGGACCATAACTTAACGCGACAGGCTTCTTGCTACACGAACTCCCATTGTCGCAGCTGTTGGAAGTATTATTTTGCCAGGGTGACGCAAATCGAAGCCCGTTGCCCGAATCGTGTCGAATGGAACAGAGAATGGACGTAAGGGGGACGAGCTAGACTGACGAAAAAAACTATACTTCTATCTATCGCCTCTATGGTAAAGCAATAATTATTGTTATTCAATTTTTCAGCAAGAATAATTTTCTTAATTATAAAGATATATCGGAAGAAATAATGTTGATTCTTTATAAGTTTATATCACTTGGAAGATTCAACCCTATGCAATATGGTGCAATTTAGAAATTGTGCCGCTGTTGTATCTCAGTACAGCATTATGATCATAAAGGGTGAAGCATAGAATTAGACTGCGAATTTTTTTACTTCTCGAATTCAGAGGTTCAATTTAACTTATTCAACGTTACTACATATTTTGCACTCTGTCATACTTTTTTTTATTATATTTTATCTATTATTTATATATATATATATTATTTGTATTATATGTATACATATTTAATGAAAAATTGTGAAAAACGTGAATTCTGTAAAAATTATATATGAAAGATTTTAAAACAACTATTTTCTGTATTGTAACACGAGACGTTACCATGTAAATCAAGCATATATCGGATAAGTTTAAAACGAATTCGAAAATGAGCACTGATGTTACAAAATGCTTGTTCTCAATATTACGTGTCACGTTTGAAAAACTCAACTATCTATTATCATTCATAAGTCTCAAATATACATATAAAATTACACACATATTAAAATATAGATACAATAAATATACATATAAAATTACACACATATTGAAATATAAATATAATAAATATACATATAAAGTACAATAAAATATAGTATAATAATACATTCTTGTACTTCGAGTAATATTATACTATGCACAGTATGTGTATCAATACGTATAATATACGTGTGTACAATATAATATATAAAATATGCAAATATAATAATATACGTATGATAATAAGCACAGTCAATTTTTTCCAAGGTTGATCGCACGATGCAACGAACAAGGGTCGAAAGCAAATTAGAATCGAGGTTCTGAACGTCGCTGCGAACTCGTCGATGGCCGAAAAAGGCGTGCTCGCGTAAATTTCCGTGGAAACGGAACCAACCACCGAGATTATAAATCGTGGGGGAGGGAAGGGGGGGGGGGGGAGAGGGAAAGATCGCGAGATAACGCGAATCCACGGGGCGGCTTACGTAGTCGCGCGAGGCCATCTCACCCTCCGAGAAATTTACTGCAGATTACCTGCAACTCGCGCGCCCTCCAGACTTTTCCCCAACCATCGGGCCATCTTTGTTCCATGTGACACGCTACCAGCTCGCGTTTCCTTCCGGCGATGATTATTACGGCAACCGGGCGAGTAAGTCGACGGCAAACTATTTTGGCAACGTAGCTTTGCCCGCTGTGAAGATGCGTTCCTACACGATTTTCTAAGATCCCGTTTCTTTCGTTTACGAGACGCTGCCTCACGGAATTCTTTTCAAATGAGACGAAGTAATAACACCAGACGGAGTTTCGGATTTTCGGGATTTATCGTTAGTTCCACTTTGGACATTATAACGGGGGATTCTGGGATTTTCCTCTTTCTTCTACATTTCACGAAATTTCTAAAGTGGAATAAACGTGTTGGGATTGAATTATTTTTGGGAACGTGGTTTCGTAGATAATAAAAGGTCTAAATTTTTTTATTTTCTACTGCCTCGTTTTGAACTTTTTATTTGTTATTCATAATTTTGATAAATTGCAATTTCAAACACTTTATTTTTTATTTTTTATTTTTTTTTGGTGGTTTGTGAATATTCCACGTGTACTTTGTCTTTCACGAATTTCAGTCGTTCCAAATTTCATTCGTAGATTTTAGCCGCCGTTTTAATCTACTTTGTACAATTGGCTCGTAATGAAGATGCACAACGAAGATAATTATCATTTTACATGCGATGCTGCGGAGAATTATAACGTCCAATTTAACTCTGTTAGTTTGATCATATCGCGTGTATTCGCGTAATCAACTCAATGAATAAATAATGTGTTACACAAAGTGCACGGTCGAGTTTACGTTATACTGAAACTCTATCTGTTTCACTCGTTTTAATAATTTAAATGTTGCAAAACGTTAATATACGTCCCCATCCAAAAAGTTCAAAATCAGGAAGCCCAACAATTGCCTCTAGCTACGAATTAACACATTATCACAGGTTTCAGCTCGTGTTTTCATACACGAACATTCAAAAATTGCTGATCGACGATGTGTGTTTGATTAACTTGAGAAATACAAAAATTCCAATGAGATTAAGAAGCGAAAATTACAGCAATGACAAATCATTGATGAAAGGCCGGGGAAGATAAAGAAATAAGAAAAGGAGTAAAAATAATTAAAAAAGAAGAACGAGAAGAAGTTCAAAATATTTTTTGTTTGGCACGTTTCACACTTTCAAACAAAACAGACACTAAAAAATTTATAATTTTGGTTTTGTTCTAAATATTATTACTTCGAATATTTCTCAAGTATAAAACTTTGGAGAAATTACTTTACGATTTTTGAGCTTGTAAGCTCATTTCATTATAACGAATTAGATGATTGTTAATAAAATCTAGGATTCTTTATACTTTCTTTATACTTTCGTGTTATCTTCCTTTTTTTTTTTTAACTTTACTTGATGCTTTTGAATCCTTCAAAACTGTCCTATTAACAACTGACGTCAAAACACGTTGCGCTGGAACTTGTTCGAAATAACGAAACTGAACTTGCAACTTGCTTTAAACAAAAAGTGCGGTGTAACAAATAGCGCGCCGTATGTTACTAGAATGTTGGCTCAACGATTCTCAATAGCAGCTGACAGACAAAGTTCTGCAAACTCGTGAAACAATAGCCCGGGAAGTATTCTATTGCTCTCTAACTGGCCCGAACACTTGCTGCAAGTGGTTAAAGGAAATTCGGGCGAAAGAAAGTTTCCCCAAGTCGAGGTGTATCCATTCGTACTATATACAAACAAGAATCAACCTTCTATTCTGAGGTAAAGAAGCTCGAGTAAATTTGCCGTTTCTTGACTGATTTCCTATTTATTTCGAGCATTTAACAACTGTACTGTCAAAATGTTTTATTATTAGAATTTAAATATCTAATTGTAAGTATCGTGCAATTGTGTGATTTAGGTATTTAGGTATTTAGATATTTAAGTATTCAACTATTTAATTACTTTACTATTTAATTATTTTCCTAATGTTTGCTCAAGTATTCAACTATTTAATTATTTTACTAATGTTTACTTAAGTATTCAACTATTTAATTATTCAATTATTTAATTATTTTACTATTTAAGTATTTCAATATTTGAGTGTTTAAGCATTGAAAGATCTTACCGAACTATCTCACAATTTCAATGTCCAGATATTATATGTAGATGGTACACCTCAGAAAATTTCATAACATTCTGTATTGAAAAGTATAAATATTTCATTTAGAAATGTTAAAACGCGTAGGGAATGATGAATAATTTCATAGGTTTTGTTAGCAACTGATTGTCTATTTACGAGTCATTATTGCTATGCTTTATTCATATCAGTAAAATACGATTTAAACGGAATTTACCATTGCAAGTGTTGTTGATTTATCAATCACCGCATGCTTTGAATTATTCTGTATTGTGCAAAAGTAATGCGTTTCGAAGTAACTTCCACAACAACGTCCTTTAAAATCGCGTTTCTTGAACGATTTTTAATTTAATTGTACGATTGCACATTTAATAACTAAATCGTACTAAAGAAAAGGAATATTATGTTACATTTTACTATCTGACTTTTACAAACCTGAAACAATTTTCAAAATAACTTCCAAATTCCTGCAATCTCGTATTAAAACCATAGAATTCCTATCTAATGCAGAAACTACGAAACGAATGATTTAAGTATAATTTTTATGGAAATTTTTCCACACCCCAGTAACAGAGAAAGGATATTAAACCAACCCTCAACGACCTTTGCTATCCAACTCTCTCAAACAATTTTCAAAACAACTTCCAAATTCCTTCAATCCCGTGTTGAAACCATAGAATTCCTATCTAAGGTAGAAATTATGAAACGAACGATTTAAGTATAATTTTCATGGAAATCTTTCCACACTCTAGTAATAGAGAAAAAATATTAAATCAACCCTTAATGTTCTACCATTCAACTCTGTCAAACCCGAAACAATTTTCAAAATAACTTCCAAATTCCTGCAGTCTTGTGTTAAAATCATAGAATTCCTATCTAATGCAGAAACTACGAAACGAACGAACTTAAGTATAATTTTGGTGGAAATCTTTCCACACCCCAGTAATAGAGAAAGAACCCTCAACGACCTTTGCTATCCAACTCTCTCAAACAATTTTCAAAACAACTTCCAAATTCCTTCAATCCCGTGTTAAAATCATAGAATTCCTATCTAATGCAGAAACTAACGAAACGAACGACTTAAGTATAATTTTGGTGGAAATCTTTCCACACTCTAGTAATAGAGAAAAAATATTAAACAAACCCTTAATGTTCTACCATTCAACTCTGTCAAACCCGGAACAATTTTCAAAATAACTTCCAAATTCCTGCAATCTCGTGTTAAAATCATAGAATTCCTATCTAATGCAGAAACTACGAAACGAACGAACTTAAGTATAATTTTGGTGGAAATCTTTCCACACCCCAGTAATAGAGAAAGAACCCTCAACGACCTTTGCTATCCAACTCTCTCAAACAATTTTCAAAACAACTTCCAAATTCCTTCAATCCCGTGTTGAAACCATAGAATTCCTGCAGCCGTGATACCACCCTTAACCCTCGGTGTAACCTTCGACCCTCGGTATAACCTTCGCCTGTTGGAGATTGCGTGGAAACGCGGATGCGTTCACGACAAATTCGTGTCGATGGGTTTGCAGGAAGGGGGTTGTTCCCGGCAGAGGAGCAGACTACCACGCCTACGCGCCTAAAATTTCATCCCCTGAATGATTAAAACCTAATATACAGACACGCCTACCGGCCGAGGAGTCTCGGCGCCCCTCTATTTCCATTTTCAACCCCCGTTGACTCGCTCTATATTCGCTTTCGACGGCTCCTCTCACTTTCGTACGGCCTCTCACTTTCCACGATTCCCTTTCTACCCCTCGTACGTCACGTTTCACTGCTCATCCCTCGTTTCCCTCGTTTTTTCCACCCCTTGGTTCTGTTTTTTTCTTTTTTTTTTTTTTTTTTTTCGTAATGCTGGAAGGAAAGAGGGTCGCAGACATTCATCGTGGAAATTCGTGGCTGAATATTTTCACGGTCACCGACTGAAAACTTACTTTCGTTACGTAATTCCATCTTGCATTTTATATTTCTCGCGATCGCGAGATATTGGCAACGGAGTGCAATTGAATCGAGAATTTCGAAAATAAGTGAACGTGTCAGCGATAATTGCCTAATGGATTAATAACTTGAAGTAGAGTATATAATTCCGAGGAATAATTCAAGATTTAAAGAGAAAGTCCAAGATTAAGAATTATTTAAAAGAACTTTGAGAATTTGGTGAAAAATTCCAAAAATTCCAATAATTTGAAAGAAATAATTTCAAATAATTTCAAATTTCAAGAACAATGCTAAATTTACAGAAAAAGGTTCCAAAATCGAATAATTTAAGCCTAAATTACCACAATTCCCAATTTACCAAAATAATAGACTACAGTAGACTGAAATAATATAAATTTTATTTCTGTAACGTCTCTATCTCTCTCGATCATCTCTCTCATTCCTAAACCTTCTAGTAAAATAATGTCAATTTCTTTCAACGAAATTATTATATATATTTGTCGTTCGTCTAAAAGATATTTCACTTTTAAATACGTAACTGACTTTGAAGTTCTTCTTGCATTCGACAGCAAACAATGTCGTCGACTGACTCGCTGTTAGTGAAAAAAGAAAGGAGGGAGAAAACGTCTTTATTATAGGACCAGGTCGAACAACAGTCCCCGCGGTGATACGTATAATTATGGATCCGCCGGTGGTGAAATTACAGGGTAACGCGATCCAGGACCAGGCGGTAATTGCGAGCTCTTCCTCGCGAAATCGATATGCCTTAATGAGACACGTTCGGTACTGTTCAACGCCGTGGAAGATCTTTGCAAAGGCATTAGCGGGATACGTTGAGAGCCGCTTTGACACTGATTTGAGGATTCCGTTGACAGTCTGTGCGAATCCTCTGGATTTATGGTAGGAAGATTCGTGGTAAAATTATGACAGCGCGGGGAAAGTTTAGTTTCGGTCTGACAGAATATTTTGCTCGCGTGATGAAATGGTTTGTACGAACGTTGGCGTACCGAAATAATTCTTAATGAACAGATCGCGGATTTTTGTGCATTTTATGACAAATTTTAATTATACTGTGTAATATGCAAAAGCATGAAAGATATTCAGAATGAAGCATTTGTTGATGTGATGTTTAATGAGTGAAAATTAAATTTTTATATAGGTTTGGGTTAGCTCATTTCTAATCTAATTAGTTTATCCCAAGTTCAAGTCATTTCTAATATAAATTGCATGAAAATCTGCAGTATATGATTCTTAACAAGAACTGTAGGTAGGTAAAATTATTTAAAGTGATTTTTACTGAATAAAAATATAAATATCTGAATTAAGAATTTAAATCTAAATTCGTGTCATGTCCATAATTTTATAATTGTATTCATGACTTGTACTGTGTCGAGTACTTGATTGAATAACGATATAAAAATCGCAGAATGAAAAATTTTTGATTTCAGTGTTCTCGATCTGACGACGCGAGACATAAACATGCGATCTCTATTTCAAATAATCAAGCAAACTCGTTGAAACTTATCGTCCCCGTTTACGATCCAATTTTTGTATCATCCTAATTATACCCATACTCATACACACACACACGATCAGAGAGAAAAGTTGTAACGATGCTCGAAAACGTGCGACGGTACTTCTCGGAGCGCTTAACTAGAAATCGCGATTACTCGAGCAGAACGTTGCATACGAGTTCAGAATCCGTTTAATTAAGAAACTTCCCTCCGAACGATCCGTGTTCTCGCCGGCTTAAATTCAATCGCGACCTTTCACAAAATCGTGGCTCGTTAATCCGTCTCCCCGAATGGGAAATTCCAAAAAAAAAGAAAAAAAGAACGGGAGAACACACACACACATACACATACACACACACACAGGCGAAGACGGAGGAACGTTGCGAAAGTTGTGAAACTTTCCCTTCACGGCGTCGTGTCCAAAAATGTGTCCAATTACAATGATTACCCCGGCTCCGTGACCGAGCGCCTCAACCCCCTTTGAATCAAACCGCGCATGCATCAAACTAACGAACCATGTCCAACTCGTTAACCGGGAAACCAACCGATGGAACACGATGTAAAGCGCGCCATTGTATGATTTCTCTTCCGTCTAAAAGTTCAAGGGAAAATCTCTGGTGTCTCATTTTGAATTCTTAACGTAAGGGTAGAGATTAGAACAGCAGAAACGAATATAATTCTGTGGATTCTTTTTTTTTTTTAGATGATTGGAATAAAATATTGGGTCGAATGATAAATATAATATAAAATAATATAAAATAAAATAATAAATGTAATATAAAATAATGTAAAATAAAATAATAAATGTAATATAAAATAATATAAAATAAAATAATAAATGTAATATAAAATAATATAAAATAAAATAATAAATGTAATATAAAATAATATAAAATAAAATAATAAATGTAATATAAAATAATATAAAATAAAATAATAAATGTAATATAAAATAATATAAAATAAAATAATAAATGTAATATAAAATAATATAAAATAAAATAATAAATATATATATAAATTCTTTTTCTTTTCTAGATAATTGGAATAAAATATTGGGTTGAATAATAAATATAGTATAAAATAATATAAAATAAAATAATAAATGTAATATAAAATGATATAAAATAAAATCATAAATGTAATATAAAATAATCTAAAATAAATATAATATATAATAATAAATATATATATATATATATATATATATATATATATAAATTCTTTTTTTTCTAGATGATTGGAATAAAATATTGGGTCGAATAATAAATATAATATAAAATAATATAAAATAATTTTATATTCTCCCGATAGACTAGATATGCTTTAGGAAAACATATGGTAATAAATTAATATAGTTGATGTAACTTTCTTCGATGATCTTAGTTCTTAAAACACGAAGATATGAGAAATACGAATTTGTGCTTCGTTCGTTGTTGATTAGAAACTGTAGAAAATATAGAAGACCAGGATTCATTTTAATTTCATTTCGTTGCCGTAATCAAGTTTATTTTTCTGTGATAAATAATACCTAACAAAAATTTCAAACACACAGTCCGACTGGGGTTCGTTACCGGGTATAATTAAATTTGTTCGTCGATATCGAGTAGTTTACTGGTTTATTATTTTGTTCTTCTTCTGGTTTCATTGTTTCCTTTAGGCTTTGATATACTGCATTTCGTAAATTGAAGGAAAATAAAGAGAGCCCGAAGGAAATAGGATTTTCGCGAAACGCAAAGCAAAGCGTGATACAGAATTTATTGGGAATTCGATATCCTGTATTGTTTCGTAAAATTTGTATTAAATTCTTTTATGGATAATCCTACGAATAATTAAATCTTAAACGATCTTTTTAAACAGACACGTACTTTTACATTATTCAAAAACATTGAAAGAGATTGCAGAACTTCATGAAAGAAATCTTTATTATTTTAAAACTCGGGAGCTCCTTACGATTAAAGTGTCATCTTCCTCAAAATAAATTCGATTTATTATGATTCAAGCAATTGATTAATCTAAAAACAATCGTTGATCAATTGATCGATCCATCCTGGCATAAATCACGATTGCGCTTGATATTCTGTAATCGTTAATCTGTAATTTGCGATCGTTTAATGAATGATTAATTTACCTTTTACCGTTAGATATCATTATAATTACGGTGATACTAAATTTCTGTTAATCATAATCAAAGACGTAATCGTTTCGTGATTAATGATTATTCAGTTACGCCCGCTGATCAAATTTGCTTTGGTACTCGTTAATCACGGATTCTGTAGTTGCAATCATTAACCGTGGACATGGTTTCACGTTACTCGTAATTGTTAATCGATCAGAATGCTTCTCTTATCCGGCTCTCGTTTCGAAAACAGTTCGTTTTTTCCTCTTGTACGATAATTTATAACAAACAAAAACATTATTGAACTGACAGACATATAGACACACTATTTCGGTGTAACAACTCGACGTTATAGTTTATGCATTAATCTTCTTATCGTTTGTGTTAAATCCTTATTATTGCCTATTTTCATATGAATAAAAAAATGCAAATCGATGCAAATTTTCTGATGGATGATGGAAACGAAATTCCTTTATATTCAAGAACTGTACGTCATTTTCGTTAAAATAACGAATTATCTTGAGCGAAATTTGAGAAATGTGATATCTTGTAACTTCTACAGTTTCCCGATATGAATACGACATTTAAAATTATATGAAATAAAATATAATATATCATAAACTCGATCAACATAATTACGACAGTCATGTTCCATTTGTGTTTTCATATCATTTTTGTATAATTTATTCATGTGTTGCTCTGATCTAACTTGTCAGTACACGGTACTCTAATTATTAAAGATTAATAAAAAAAAAAATAAAATAAAATAAAAGATACAACTTATCCTCTTTGATAAGTAAAATATTCGTGCTATCTGTTTGGTGCATATCACGTACAGAAACGAGTGCCGTGAAAATGGTTTCAAGTCACGAATTAATGGTATTCCCTGGTAGTCTATCGGGCGGAGGGTTAAAAGGGGGTGCAAGGGCAGAGAGCGTGTCTCGGGCCGATACTACGGGCGGCTTTTTCAACGAGGAAATTGGGTTCTCAATTATTCAGCGCGACGCATCCTTTCGGTATCCCCGAAGGAGCAAGACCGATATTCGCGAGAAGAAAACGCTGGAAAGTGGTTTCCGCGTTTCACCGCGGTGCTCCTTTTGTTTGCCGTGCTCCCTTTTTGCGTTGCTCTAGCGCCGCACAGGACCTCTGGGCCTCGAATCGTTCCCGAACGCCGGCAATCGATAACCCATATCGGGAAATGTTTCCCAAAAATACACCGTTTTTGCTCCCTTTGACGTCGAAACTCGGAACAAACTGTTCGCTTGGAGTTACCATGTAATTCGCGAGAAAGAAGAAACATTTCGTGCAATTTAAAATGTGCGTATGTGTGCACTTTTCTTTGTTTATATATACATATTTATTTATTCCAAAGCGTGTATTTTTATTTTATTTGTTTTATTATATATTATTATACGTATATAATATTCATGAGTATATCTCCATCTATATCTAATATCTGATCTAATAAATTTTCTTTTCTTATTGAAGACCTGTAGTGAGATTTTAATTAATTTAGAGGGCTCGTCAATCTTTAGTCACTTCTCTGACTTGATTCTCGGTTTTGTGACATTATCCGTTATATTTACATATTGTTATATACATAAAAGTTCTAAATTATAATATATAATATGTGAATATTTTGTTTATTATATACAATTATCTCATTTTCTCCCGAGCGAATAATCGAAATTTTGATTACAGAGAGTTAAAAGGTGATTGAACTTTTACAACATCTGTAACTAAATTCGATTTTGAGACATTTAAATATCCAGACACTGCAATTCTCCATTGTTATGTTTGATGACATTTACAAGATTCTTTTCATACATGTTTTACTAATATAGTTTTGGTAATATATTCCATAAATATTATATCACCATCATTTCTGCAAGGTTTGCACACACTTGTGACTGGCACAGTGGCTTCTTTCGGTCCTAGTTCTGTGTCTTTTGTCTTTGGACTCTATGTTCGAAATATCACGTCACCTCAATTTTGGTAATATATTCCATAAATATTATATGAACGTCATTTTTGTATGATGTACGTTCACTTTTGATCACGTCGTCACTGTGTTCAAAGGCTTCACGCGTCCATCAAATTTGGTATTTAAAAAATAAACAGACGTCAGCATCTTTAATAAGTTTTCACACGAAACTGACGGTATTTTCCGAATATTTTGACCGATAGTAACGCTAAATAAATGTATCAAAAAAATTTCAATGGCAGAATAAAATTTCTCGCATCGCGTCAGAAGTTTTACAAAAAAAAAAAAAAAAACACTCCAACGAAATGACAATTAATTGTCTGCCAGTTATTTTGCTAAATATTCCAAGCTCTCCCTCGTTCCATCACACAAAGTGAAAATTAACTTGCTAATTAGTAAATTATCGTACGACAACGTCCAGGTACAAATTTAATCATTTTCAAAGAAACACTTCGACCATGTTGCGAAACATCGCAGCTAAATTAATTAAGAAGCGAATGGACACACGGCTGCGCGAAGAAAATTAAGAGAAATCTTAACGAGTTTTCCACTCGTTGTCAGTAAGTTGTTTCATTTAATTCGCTCGTGAAAATTTCACCGGCATCTTCGACGTCTGTCGTTGTTCCGTAAATTTTTTCCACCGGAAGTTCGAAGGTTAGGGTATGGGGTGGCTCGCTTACCAGGTCGTTTCCGAGTCGTCAGAAATACTCCTCTTAATTAAGAGGAGAGAAGCAAGGCCTCTAACTCGCGAACAGCCGTGAAACGAGCACGGCTCGATTATTCGCTCGTGATTCCGAGTCTTTCGGATTGCATCGCGGGGCCCCCTCGGCCGCGATAACAATAAAAGTTCCCCATTACATTTCAGTTGGCGAGACCGCGTTGGCTGCCTCGAATCTGCAATCGTAATTTCAACTCGCGATAATTCGGCCGTGAACGAAAGATCTGTCTGTTCCTCGATAATCGTTCTTTCAGATCTTGCGAATCCTCTTGCGTTGTTGATTTAAGAAATTTTTCCATCGATGAATGACGACAACCTTTATCGATAACGAAGGTTATTTTAGTAGATAGTAGAGTCTTTTATAAACTAATCAATTGCATGTTTTATTAATTTTTCAATTTTTTTCTTTTTAGATGAAATATGAGGCTTCATGAAAATCACATAAATTAATTAATTGTAAATTTAAGAAATAGTGTTCGTAACATCGTGTCTTGCAATAATGGAGTCAATCAATTGCTGAATTTTTATTTTTGATCGTTCTTTTTTTCTTTTTTTTAAGAAAATTTCTCCAATTTTGTGAAGCGTCTAAATTCTAAGAAATATATTTTATCTAAGACGTTATAAGAAAATTTTGTATCGTCGTGTCGAACGATCGAAAGAAACTTTTTACCGATAAACGTTGACAATGCTTCGATAATTATTCCGAGAGGAAATTTATGAAAGCACGGCGGGAGTATTTTCCTTTTCTTAAGAAAATTCCTTTCACTGTACAAAGTTTTACAAGTTTTACAAAGTGTTTTAAATTCCACGAAGTACACCACGAAACGTTCTACGTCTTCGCGGTATTATGTTAAGAAGTCGAAGAAATTTTTTACCGATGAACGTTGAACGGTGTTTCGACGACGATCATTGTGATAATTCGCGGAAACACGTGCAGGATCTACGTCTTTTATTTCGTTCTTGCTTTCAAGCAAATTCTTCAAAACTTGAAATATCTTGAATATCTTAAAGTTCTACGAAATATTTGACGAAATATTCACGATCCCGTGAGAAATTCTTCGTGAAGCTTCGCTTTACCTTTGTAGCCTCGTCGTGTCGAACGGTTTACACGTGAAATTTTCAACCGATAAATAATAAATTCGCGTTTCGAAGGTGATTATAATTCACCGTTGGATTCACGCTTCGTTTGAGACACGGAAAATTAGCACGTTGATAAGGGAAGAGAATTAAGAGCAGAGTTGGATTGTAAGGCGTAATTTAAATTCATGAGACGGGTTCTTCACCGGCACATAGTAAACGTGGATCCTTAGTTTGTTGCGTTTCTTGTAGGAATAAATGTAGTTATTTGCAGTGAAGGAATTGTTAATTCCAGAGGTCTCGTGTTATTGTTTATAACGCGAATTGTCCATGATTATTCATATACATATTTTTTAAAGTCAGCCATCGATTTCATTCGTTTTAATTAATTACAAATGAAAAATAAATTAGAATCAATGGATAATAAGTGCAATAATTAGTCGATGACGTGAGATTATCCATTCATTCCAATTATTGTAATAATATTTATTAATAATATGATACACACAGTAAAATAATAATAATAAATAATAATAAAATAATGATAAAATAAAAATAATAATAACAATAAAATAATATTGCATTGATACACCCACTGCATCAGTAACATTTATTTCTGGACATTTTCTGTAATTTTTATGTTTGACGTGTTATGTTAAATCCTTAAACTTCCCGAAAATACGTAAAACATCACTACGTTCGATTAAAAAAAAAAAAAAAAGAAACAATTAAATGTCTGAATAATTCTAACACTACAACCTGCTAATCAACCGTACAGCCGTTACCTAACAAATGAAACGGAACTACAACGATCGATCGAGACGTTACGCCGTAATCCTCCAATTCCAAAAAAAAAAAAAAATTCTCACTTTGCCGCTGCAAACAATTAAAGGCGTGTAAATGCAATTCGCGGGGAAACAGCGGTCGAGAGCCAAGTAAAAACGGAACGAGGAAACAACCTGGTAAAGTGCCATTTATTACCCGTTTCGGCGAAGAGTGTGAGAAAGCACGCACGCTCGATTTCGGCCAACGGTTGGAAAATCGCGAGGCGCGATCCGAATCCGCGGGAATTGTCCTCCCCCTCGCGAGCGAGTGGGCTTCGTTTCAGAGAATCTCGCGGAGATTCATCGGGCGTACGGGCCCGGACAATAATTTTCGCTGGTGAAGAGATATGTGACGAGCGCGCCGGCGATTATCTCGTCACGCAGCGGTGATTTCTATCCGATGGCCTTCGTACGGACGCGATATTTTTTCCTCCTCCCCTACCCGGGGACAGTGATTTCCCCGCTTTCTCGTTTTCTTCGTGTTCCTCTCTTCCGCCGAGGGACAATGGACAAATAATTCCAAGCGGGGTCTAAACGATTTTTCTCATTTTTACCGGGGCTAAACGACGTCGGGACAGAATTCCCGATTTTTCGCGAATTCGCGCTCGCTTGCTTTCGCCTTTGGAAATTTCCTACGTTCGTATGCACGAAGTCTCGCGAAATATATCGCGAGGGATCTTACGAGAATGATTCTCGTTACGTTAGCGATACGTCGAAACGTTATCGTATACGGCGAGTATTCAAATTGTTTCGTGAGCACCACACAGTGTACGCCACATCCAGGATTCAGCGTAAGAGTGTATAAAAATATAAGAATAATATTATGGAGTATCTGAGAGGCTTCGTGGCGTATGCCACGATTCTGAAATATTCGAGATTCTACCATTCCAGATTTCTTTTGAGATATGCAAATTTTGTGAAATATATACGAAACTTGTTCCTGTTACCACAAATTTCTATGATTCATAAAGAATTTTTAAGTACAGGAATTAAGTTCAAATCCAAAGCGTACTAGTTTCTACGATACATTTGATTTCTACTTTTTTCCAATTATATTCCCAAAAACATTCGCAGATATTCTAATAATAATAATAATATAATTCATCCCATCGTGTAATATATCTAACATAAATAACACAACACAATAACAAATTAATACAAATATATAACATAAAAGTATCTACATAATATCTAAATATATCTGGTAGAACACATAAATCATTTGATCAAAATTTATCATACAAATGAACAAGAAAAGCAAGAGAGAGAACGTGCATTTATCACGATATAAAATATCACAATTTCGATGTAAAAGTATCAATGTCGTGTCACTCGTTTGTCTCTCTTCATTTGTCAAAAATTGAGGCTTGTTTTATTTGTAATTAAGAAATATTTTGATTAAAAGCTCTTCACTGATTCATTGCGTGTTTTTCGTCCGTCTAGCTATAAAATCACCGAAACGATTTTTGTTTATATGAACGAACATTGGCACGAGTCGCATGCATCTCGAAGCATTAGCTATAATTCAATGTTGCAAATCGCAGCAGCGACGCGCAGAAAGCTCCATAAATCAACTCGTCGAAAACTTTCACGTCACTGTTCCGAGATTCTGATCCATGATAATCTGATTATTTACGGGCATCTTCGGCCTCGCGTGGGAACGCGACCATGTATTATATTATAATATTCGTAGCGCGTTTCACCCAGACAATTAGCTGCTTTTAACGCGTGTCTGGCATCGCTGGCTTTTGTTTCGATCTTAATTTATAGTTGTCACGTCGTCGCGTACGTTGTAAATTCATCGAACGATCGCCATTTCTGCCAGCTTGTCGGATCATGAAAGCACTCGAATTTAACGTGGAAACATAGCGGGTATTGAATAAAATATTTTGAAACTTGGTCGATACTTTATTTTCTCACTATTGGTTATATTAGATAAAACTTAGAACCAATCCGAATACGTACATACAGAAGTTGGAAATATATATAATTCAGTAAAAGTTCAATATACGATAGTATATTATAATAAAATTGCGGATTTTTATGCATTTGTAAAAAAATTGCGCTCAGCGCAATTAATAACATGGAAAAATATATGAAATATTAAATGTATAATGAGCAGAATGAAAATCCTTTTCATTTTGATTTCATTTTTTTTAACCATATAAATAACCATTTAATTATAGTGAAACCATCATATAAATAACTATCCAATTACAGTGGATGTTAAAGATGGTCCCAAATATAAGAAAAATATTTATATAATGGACATATTGTTTAATGTTAATTTATTGTTCAATAGCAATGTATAGAATATATATTTGTCCGAATTATAAAATATCCTGTAAATTTTAAAATTCAATCAAAATAATCATGACATACGTACATATGTACGCAATATTTACACATGTTTTATAGAGGATGGGCCAAAAGTCATTTCCTATTAAAAAAAAAGAGCACTTTTAAAATTAAAAGTTTAAAATCAAAATTAATAAGATTAAAATTATTTTAAAATTAATAAAATTAGATTTTTCTTAAATTTTGACGTTTTACTAAAAAAAAAAGAAAATATATGGGAAGAGACTTTTGGCTCACCCTGTATAACATACGTAAAAAGATTCGAGTGCAAACGTTCGAATACCTTCGTGAACAGATGTACATACGACGCGCGAGAAATTTCTATAATAAATGTTCAAATATTTCCAGACGTTCGCTGTACATGCATTATTCAAGTCTTTCGCTGAAACGAGTCGCCATCGACCGCGTTCTTTCAAATGCAATTTACACGCGCGGAAGTTAAACGGTCGTTGACTGATGGCTGGGACAACAGAACGTTTCCACCGATCAAACTCCGGTGCCCGGTATCGGTATGACGATTGTCTCCGCAAATCAGATTCGGTTCAATAACTGTGCGAGACTGTGTGAATTCCAATTGGACGCTGAGAAACGAGATTTACACGTCGCGGACAATGGATATCGAAGATCCATCAGAAAACGAAGGGAGACGTAGCGGAACTCTCGTGAAACGATTTTAATTTTCGTGCCCCTTTCCTACTTTCCACATAATAACGAAACGTTTCCTTACAAATTTTCATAAATCCTCGTTTCTCCCTTCTGTTAATAAAAATTATAGTTATAACTATTAAAATTATAGTTATAAATATTAAAATTATAGTTATATAGTAAATAGTCAAAAGTCTGCGAAACGTAAGATTATTTATTGAATCTATGCAGCGAAGTTCGATCTTTAGACAAAAAACGAATGGCTACAGAAAGTTTCAGTAAATTTGAAAGTTGGCTTTCACCATTTTAATTGATTTCTCCATTGAAAGGCAGAAGAGTATATTTATTTCGAACGAACGAAAAAAAAAAAAAAAAAAAAAAAAAAAAACGATCGTTTAATAGTTGTAGAGTATTTCAAGCGTGGCTCAATGTCAGTTTGCGCAGTGTCCAATGGCTCGGCAAAATCAGAATTGGATAACAAGCCAAAGGTTATTCTTTCGGCGGTCGCGTCAGTCTCTAAACGAATGAATATCAATCGTCAAAGGGAAATCTGCAACATTTTCACTTTTGCGAAACGATATACCGTCTGTTTCCTATTTAGTTCTTTTTCTCTGTTTCGAGTCGAGATCGTTACGCAAACGAGGATGTCGAGCAGAGGATTTCGAGTCCTACACTGAAACCCTTTGTAACATTTCCCCCGTTTCGAATGTAAACTTACGCCGTGAATTCGAACTGGCCGGCCTCTGTTCGCGGTTTTTCCAGCCGACAGAGGCGGTCTTGCTTACTTTTTCACCTCCGCTTGTAACTCGTGACACCGTGTTCTCGTCGATCAGTGAAAATATGTTTCGAATCGCGAAAATTCGCTCGCGAAAAATGTTTGATCATTTCGCTGTACAGTAAACTTGTGAAAAGGCGCTAAAAGAATGAAATATTTCCTCTTTTTTTTTTACAATAGTTGTAATTGATTAACTACTATTGACTAATTAGGGTAGACTACCATTTTTTGTGTCACATACTATATCGATTCAGGGAGGTTTTGCATCGCAGCACTATTATTAAATTTTAATTAAATTAAATATTAAAATCGGAAAATATGAATAATGTTACATCTGCACCAGAGATTATTTATTGAATTGAACGTGAACACATAATTATTCTTAAGAAACGACCGACTTATTATTTCTTCACAGATTTATAAATACATCGACCAAACTTTAAAAGTGAATTTTTAAACAATATTTCTGAATATTCTAATTGTTCAAACATTATCTAATATTTGAAAATTGTGTTAAAGGTGATAAAAGTGCCAAAAGTGTCGAAAATGAGTTGAAAAGTGATAGAAGTGAATTTTTAAATAATATTTCTAAATATTCTAATTGTTGAAATATTATCTAATATTTGAAAATTATTAAAAGTGATAAAAGTGCCAAAAGTGTCGAAAATTAGTTGAAAAGTGATAGAAGTGAATTTTCAAATAATAGTTCTGAATATTCTAATTGTTGAAATATTATCTAATATTTGAAAATTGTTAAAGGTGATAAAAGTGCCAAAAGTGTCGAAAATGAGATTAAAAAGTGATAGAAGTGAATTTTCAAATAATATTTCTGAATATTCTAATTGTTGAAACATTATCTAATATTTGAAAATTGTTAAAGGTGATAAAAGTGCCAAAAGTGTCGAAAATGAGATTAAAAAGTGATAGAAGTGAATTTTCAAATAATATTTCTGAATATTCTAATTGTTCAAACATTATTTAATATTTGAAAAGTGTTACAAGTGTTATTTAAAAGTGAATGCGTTAAGAGTGATAAAACTATTAAAAATGAGTTGAAAGTGAACTTGTGGATTGTGCTGACGTGAGATCAACCACCGAAAACAGTAAGAGAACATCCGTTTTAAAAAAATCCTCCTGATGAAATCTCCTTTCGTGAATTCCGCTGTTCTCGCCGAATCAAAAGAAAAACTTCCCCCGCATTCTCCTCAAAAGCAATCGTAATCTGCATAGACAATCAGCACCGCTTCGACCTCGATCGATTACCCCGGTTGCTCACTTTTTTCACTTCTCACCCCATCGAAACCTTTCTACGAATAAAGGGGAGCTTTCACCAAACTTACACGTTTTTTTTGCTCGAGTTCCCCGAGCTCCGTTGTTCGTTACCAAACTCGAACAGAATGAAAAGAATCGACGAAAAGTGGAGAAGAGAAGGAGGAGAAGAAATGAAAAGTCGAATTGAAATCGAAAGAGTAACGTATGCTGACCCGTAATATTTTACGTAGCCGTCAAATTTCTTTAAGTTTCTACAGTTTAGATATGTTTACTCGTTTATTTTATTTAGAACACCAAACGTTTGAGCATTCATTTTAAACATCCATAGTAAATAGGTTGTCAAAGATTTCATTGTTGTTATCGTTTCAAGTAATTTTTATACATTGAATGCTGTTCGATAAATATTATTCATTGTAATATAATATTATATTATAATGAATAACATTATAATTTAAATAATATAATATTATTTGTTAATAATATTGTAAATAATATTACATTACAATAAAAATATAAATATAATATATATAATATATATTATAAAATATTACATTATAATATTAATAATATAAAATATAATATATATAATATATATTATAAAATATTACATTAAAATATTAAAATATAATATATATAATATATATATTATAATAATATATATATAATAAAATATTACATTAAGATATTAAGTTATAATACATATAATATATATTATAAAATATTACATTACATAATATTAATAATATATATAATTATTATATATAAATATAAATATTATTTATTACACAGTTATAATTATCCATGTCAAGAAGATAGTTTTAATTTTTCGTCCATTGTTATATGCATCAATGGAACGCGTTTCGAAAGTTTATAAGCACGAAAAGGACAAAAAAGGAGAGGGAGAGAAAGAAAGAGAGGAAAAGAGAGAAAGTAACGCAAATAATTCCGGCAGCCGAGCAATCAGCATACGGTTAAACGACAGTGGAGCGGTGATTTGAATGCGCGGCGTGGACCCGAGGCCTGGCGGACGCGTTCGCGTCCCGATTTCCACGGAACAATTTGCTCGACAAACAGGCGAGCGAACCGCGAAATCAGTAGTGATTAAAATTAGTCGACGAAACGGCCGTTTCCACGAGGTCGTCCCTCGTTTCCGTTTTCGCCGCGATTTGGCCACCGCGAAACGCCACCCGCAAACCGCAAATTGCCGGCCGAGTTTTAGTTTTGTAAATGCTCGGCCCTCCCGATTTTCCCAGCTACCTTTCTCTCCTACGAGCTTGTTCCCCGTCAAGCCTGTCTGTTCCAGTGAATTTTCAGTTCCCTTTCGATAGTCCAAAGATAGCAATTCGATAGCAGTCGATTCAAGGTACAGATATTTCATTCTATTCGAGGCGAATTTTCAATGAATTCTCGCACAGTAATTAAATCTTTCATTTTTATCGAGAGCGATAATTCGCTTTCTGGAAATAATCGTACTACATTAATTCAGACATTGGTATAAAATGTCTAATTTATAACTCTTCCAATGATGGAGTAATCGCAAAAGAATTATTTTGAATTATTCTGAAGTTTCATCAGCCAGTTAATTAATTTTTTTACTTCAATAAATTCTTTTTTTCGTTCATTCTGGTTCGTCCCTTCTATTCTGCTTCTAGTGAATTTCAAATTTCTGTGCCTTCCTGATAATTTAAAAATACAAATGACAGGTTTAATTCGCCTGATTTTTAATTCACGGATTGCCATTTTGGAGTTTTACCGACTGATTCTTGAATTTCAGCGAATTTATATTCGGACCGCGCCGCATCTAAATCGATCAATTTTATTGAGAGCAACAGCAGTTTAATCCTTTTAAAAAACTGATACAGAGAATAGAGAACAGTGGTTGATATTCAATAAATTTTATTTTAACAAGTTTGTCGGCCGAATTTTAATACGTACTGTTGTAACAATTTATTGTTAACGAAGTTAAACAATACGTTTCGCTAATTGGATAATTGAAAAGATCGCGCTTGAAGTTACAATGTTAATGAATGTAAATATCACGTGTGCGTTTTGCAATTTTCAGTGAGCCTTCCCGTTTTAAACTTACTTCGGACAAAGTTCAAATAATGAGAAATCATTTTCACTCTGTGGTTAATTTGTCAATACGAAATTGACCAAGAATAAAGTATGTTTCCATTATGATATAGAAATAATTTAATAATTTCGTAGAATAAATTTTGAACGAAATCCAGAATAAACAAAAAAAGAAAAAAAAAAGGAAAAAAAAGAAAATAGAACAGAGTAGTATGAAAGTCGAACGATTCTCTAGAATACGAGAGAAATCAAAAGTCTGAATGCAGATCTAATTGTAGATACTAATTATTCTCAAAGTGTATCCCTTTCGATGCATTCGAGATCTCGCGGCCTCATTTGCAATTTATTTCATAAATCTTCCGCAAGCCTGGAGTACAATACGCAAGAAGTATAATTACCGCTGTGCCATGAATATGGAAACAACGGATCTACAAACGTATAATCAGCGAAGCAACGGTGTGTGCCTTTGTTTTATCGTTTTTTAACGAGACTCCATCAATTATTATCGGATTCACGAGCGGAAGTTTATAAATGATTACAATCATTTCCATTAGAATAATTAAATCGACCGAGTTGCATCGATCGGCGTTATATGCTCGGATATAATGATCGCAATGTTTCCGGATACTTTTCTGAGGAGTTTGCGGATTATCCGAGTTGCGCGGATTTTAATTAATTTGCTTGTACAATTGGTACACAAAAGTATCGTTTATCGAATAAATAAATAAATAATAAGAACATCGATACTGCCTGGTTTTCGAATACAGATCAGTCGTTACGTCGAGGTACGTGTACCTTGTTATGATTAAAATAATAATGTGTATTAAAATAACAATCGGTGGTGCAGGGAATAATGAATAACGTGTCTTTCGATCGTAAATTAGCTGAGCAAGACAAAACGAAACGCACGGGAAACGAAGCTTCTGTACGAAACCGCGATTTATTCGTTTCGTTATTCTGCCGGTTTGTTAATCATTTTCATGTCAATTGCTAAGTTTCTAATTTAATTTCTACATTACATTTCTTTGAACTTTGCAACTTTCCACCGTGCTGAAAAACCTTTCAAGATGTAAACTTCGTTTTTTTAAATTCGTGTAATTGCTTCATTGTGTATAGAACATTATTAAATTCAATTCTTTAATTACAATTTAGTTCGTAATCATGTATAAGATAATAAAATCATTTCCAAAATTAACTTTCGTACGTTATTTCGTACGTTCCTTCGCAAATTTCGATCAGAAACCTAAATTTAGCCACAAACGAAAAAAAAAAAAAAAAAGAAAAATAATACAGACAACGAACACCTCTGTAACAACTCATAAACAACTCGCCTCGTTGAAATTAATAACACCGTTTCCATTATAAATTTTCAATTAACACCTCGTCGTTTTGTAAATTTAACCAAATTCGAGGATCCTGTATCAGTGCGCCTATAATTCATTCTCGGCCGATTGCGTTTATGTTCTCCCTCCTTGCCTCCGCCCCTCAACGCGCACGGTGTCGCCAATAAAACCCTGGTAAAACGGATGTTGGAACAAGTGTATCTTATTTTATGATCCCCGGCCAACGATCGTTATCCGGAAACGAGCGGTTTGATTTTCTCTCGACCGGGATAATAATAGCTCGGCCCTGCTAATGAGCTTCCCGATATAGTTATTATTGGTGACAACGTTGTTACAGTATCTTTGATCACGGATATCTTGGCACCGGCAGATGAAAAGGGGCAACCAGCATTCGTGCACGCTGCGCCGGTGTTCGTTCCACCTGAACTTTTCCGAAATTATCATCTCGCCTGCAACTTTCCCACCGTCCCTCCCCTCCTTCTCCCTTCGTTCTGTCGAAATAACAATAATTGAGAGGCTTTGTAATTACGTTGAACATTGCAAATTATCGTGTTATAGATACGAAACAACACGCGAATTGTTTCGAGGAAGAACATGTAATTCGATATAGAGAAAGATGTTGACTTGGTGGATTTACGATGATACGGATATTTTAGATTAAAAATTGTATCGAAGTACAGGAGGCGAAATTTTTAATGAAACTTTATCGCTGGCAATAAAATTGTTAAATTGGCGAAAATATATTTTTCGTAATTAGTAAATATATTTGTATTCTTGGTAGTTTTTATTATTACTATTAAATTGAATAATAATGTAAACTAGTTTTATTACTACTATTAAATTGAATAATAATAAACTAGTTTTATTATTACTATTAAATTGAATAATAAAATTGTTAGTTTTATTATTAAAATTGAATTATTATTAAAACTAATAGTAATAATTATTATTACTATTAAGTTTTATTATTATTAAATTGAATTAAATAATAGTAAATTATATTAAACTGAATTAAATAATTTTATTATTACCACTAAACTTCTCGAAATTATTTTTAAAATAAGGAGCCAAGCTCGCAGTTGATAGATTTTTGGTAGATGTAAAAAGTATTTGACAAATTAATCATACTAGACAACTCCATCAATTTAGATTACATTTTTCAGAAGAAAATTGCAAAGGTAATGTATTTAAAAAAAAAAAAAAATCAATCCTTGAAGTCAAAAAACGAAAGAAATATTTAGACGAACAGAGAATACTAAACAACTCCATGAATTTAGATTACATTTTTCAGAAGAAAATTGCAAGGGCAATGTATTTAAAACAAAAAAAAAAAAAAAAAATCAATCCTTGAATCAAAAGACGAAAGAAATATTTGGACGAACAGAGAAAAATTACTGTGTCGAATCCAATCACGATGAAATCTTTAATTTTCTAAATTTCAAGTTCAAAGAATTGTTGAAACACGGCTGTTGGCTATTTCGGGCCAGAAAAGTTTGGAGAAACGTTCTGCTCTCGCGCAATTGAATTCGTCTTCTGCCCAAATGGAAATCACAAAGCACGATTCCGCGAAACAGCGGAAAATTAAAACGCGCGTCCCAAATGGCCAACGATTTGTTTGAACGTCGAGAGGTGACGATTTGCCACGCTCGGAAGACGCAACAAGTGCAATTACATCCTCTCTTCCACCCCATCCCTCTGTGCGGTAGATATTGCAGTTAAAACTGATACTTTGTATTTGAACGACGTGTCGCGATGAATGTTGAAATAACATTTTGCGTGAAAATACGAGCAATTGAAAAATACGGCGCGAGAAAGGGCGAGTCTGCCTTGATGAATTAATATTTTAAACTTAACGATTGGAAACAGTACCTCGAGTCACAATTTCGACTTCAGTAACTGCTCGTAAACTGAAGAATTAATGTAGTTCAATCGATATTGAAAAAGATAATGTAACTTCAATGAGAATTTCTATTTTATTCCTTTTTTCAAATTCATTTCCTTCGCCACGCGATATCATCAATTATTCGAGAAGAACGAAGGAGGACTAAGTTTACGGTTAATAGAGCCGATGTCGATTAATCATTTCATTGAATACCGACAAAACGTGAATTTCTTTTCTCCCTTCTTACAGATCGAATGCCTTTCGCCTGGATGCTTCAACATCGTCCGACGTGTTCGATCATTGTTGCAAGAATCTTCGATATCGGCGATGAAAAATGATGAATTGTTGAAAGGATCGATAGAAGTATAGAAGTACGATCGCCATTCTTATCGCCATTAAAATGCATCGCGTTGTAACATTAGGAACGAAACTCGACGAGGGTAAATTATAAAATACGCTACGTGAATAATTAAGTTTCTCGCGTAAGAAACGCGAAATCAAATTTCCTTCGACTGAGCGTTTATCGTCTGCGAGAAATTAGAAGAAATTTTCTCAAGATTTTCCTTTTTAGAAGAATGAATATTATTAAATTAAAGTGAAAAGATTTTATTAAATTAAAGTGAAATCTTTCATTTGTACTGCGATTCTTATTTCACCAAATTTGTGCGATTTAATCCCTTTGGAGAGATCCAGGAATCCTTGTACCTCTAATTTAAAACACCTTGAGTTATTTTTTGATAAATTTGTACTATAAAATTTAAAAAAAAAAATTCCTTCCAAGAGCTAGTATCGATTTGAATCAACAAAATCATGACTTTCTTTTATTTTCGTTCTGCAAGAGCATTCTGCCACTGTCCTCGTCAAAATCTACGTAGAATTTCCAGCAGATAGTGTAAATTTCATCAGAGTCGGTGTCAAACCACACAATCGGTCAAAATATATCATACATAAAATTGATTCTTTTTCTTTTTTATTATTCCAAGAAAATATTCCTTTGGCATAATTTTCCCCAAAAAGATATCTTCTCAGGAGGACTTTATTTCAGCAAAGTTTCCGAAAAATAATGAGAAACAGTTTGTTCGAACTACAAGATATTTTTTAAATTCCTTCTGTTTTGCATCTCATATCCTTCGTTTTAATCGAAAAGATTGTGTCACTGCTTTCCCTTCTCTGGACTAATTGACGAAAGGATTAATTCTCTCTACGGAGGAAACCGTCGATTAATTAAGCAATTATCGTATCAAGACTCCGCAATGGTTGAAAATTACTACACGAAGCAGCGCGAGTGTACACCACCGTACCGCGTCCAATTTTTCCATCGACTCAACGAGCGTCTCTCCTCGTAGCGTTAATGAGCTCGTCGCCGAGACAATTATCGCAACGAACGTGTCCTCGTGGACCGATAATAGATCAGCCAACAGCAACATCCATCCCGTGGAACGAGTCTTCACGCATCGACCCGTTTTCCATTAAACCATTAAAGACCGAGCGAAAATCATTCATACGCGGTTGAAACGTTGCGCGAGTGAAAAAAAGAAACAAATGATAAAAATATGGAAAAATACTGTTTCATTAAAGTTGCGAAAGATAAAATATTAAAGTAACAGGTATTAGAAAATTATTTCTTTATAAATTAAGAATACGAAGATGAAGGATCTTTAGAATTTGAGGAAAAATACATTCACGAAGATTCAATTTGACTTAGCAAATTAATTAATTTGTGACAATTCTTAAAGACCGAGCAGTGAAAGTCGTTCGTATTGGTTGAAACGTCATATGAACGAAAAATTATTAAAATATTGAGGAAATATCGTTTATCTGAATTGTTGATTAATCTGAAATATTGTTTGAGTTTGATTCAACGAAAATTAATTCGTAAATTGCAACACTAAATTCAGAAAAATCCAAATTAATTTCAGACCGTACAACACTAAATTCAGAAAAAATCCAAATGATTGGTCCAAAATAGTATCAGACACTGCAACACTAAATTCAAAAAAATCGAAATGATAGATCCAGAATAATGTCAGATACTACTAATTTTAAAAAAATCCAAATTAATTTCAGACACTGCAACATTAAATTCAGAGAAATCCAAATTAATTTCAAACACTACAACATTAAATCCAGAAAGATCCAAATTAATTTCAGACACAACGACACTAAATTCAGAAAAAAATCCAAATCAACTTCAGACACTGCAACGCTCGAGAAAAATCCAAACAGATTCACAACGATCGACTCCCCAATGTATTCTGCGACTAAAATTATTCCCAACGAAGAGGCAAGGAAACACCGATTCGTACGCGTTGGTCATCAACATCGTCGCAACTTTTTAATCCATTCGCGAAAATTCAACCAGTAGAACTGTCCTTAAGAACCCACGACCGTGACACAGACGTCGTGCGACAAGACGAATAAAACTTCGCGTCTGTCGCAAGGATTCATCCGCGCGGTGAAATCCGGCTGGGAGAAATCCATAAAGGTCCATTTTTCTTACGCGATGTCGCTCTTAATGCCTTCTCTTTTATTTCAATAGAGTGAAGGGGGGACCAGGTAAGTAGAAAGAGAGAGAAGAAAGTCGGAAGAAAATAAAACGCGCGGAGAATTGCGACCTGTAACCGAGTTTGCCTTTCAGACCAGCGAGTTTTAGGGAACGGTGGCTGAATAACGTATCAGATCAGCGACAAGGAATTGCTACGTAGTTCCAGGATGGTTTATTTAACGGTTGACTCTCACTCCACTTCGGTCGTGGATAGTGGGTTATCGAAAAATTGAAAGGAATATCCGATGGAAAGACGAATGGATTATTCGAGTCGCGCAAGCTTGAAACGTTTTGAAATTCCAGCGGACTTTTACGGGCAAAAATTTATTTTGCAGGAGTATCTATTCCCTTCTGGCCTGGGAACGGCGGATTGTAAAAAAATGGAAAAGAACGTTCGATAGCAAGAGGGGGATTAGCCGAGTCAGACAAGCTCGAACGTTTCGAAATTTCAGGACGTTTTTGCTAATAAATTTATTTCACTGAAACGGGAGGGAAGTCGAAGCAATTTAAATATGCCTGTCTTAGTTATTTGAACTCTGGGCAGACGTAGTAAAATGTTTTTCGACGAAACTTCACCTTAATTTCGTCCGAGGCGAATTAACAAGTTGCTATCTACGTAAATTTTTTTTCCTAACTAAGTACACAATTTGCGCGACGAAACTTTCGAAGAACGTAGTTTTCAAACAATATTTCGAATTGCTGGAAATAATGTCCGACGGAAGCAAATGTTTGTGGTATAAAAATATTTGAAAGTACCACCGTGGAATTTGTCGTGAAAAAAATACCAATGTTTTCTACGTCGAGCAGTTTTTCAATATATTGAAGGATGAATATGTTTTTGATCGGCAATTGAAACATGAATGTGTTTTTCATCCGCAACTTTCATTTTTTTCAGACACGAAGAACGATCGATAAAAAAAGATGCTAAATGTATTTTTAGAAAACTGTTTCGGTCAAATTTCAAGGCTGGTAATTATAAGCCTTAAAAAGTTTAAATCGTGAATTTTTATAACGTTACAACAACGTTGGAACAAAATTTTTTTCTTTTTGTAATAATTGTATTCTACTTTTGGATAGACAAATATTACTTTTACGGTAGAATTTTGCTAAATTTACTATATCCTCTTATCATATAACATCTAATTTATAAACACTATTTTTATTGTGAATTAAAATTCTGATTTTCATTCAAATTTCGAGATTAAAAAAACAAAGGTACACAAACGTGTTATGAAATGAATGAACGAAAGCCCATATTTAACCATGAAAGTATAAAAATATCCAATATTCAGATAAACTTTCATTTAGAATCTAAAATTTTACTAAAAGAAAAAAAAAAATTACGTAAAGTAATTTAAGAAAATCCCTTACTCAACCGCGAAACAAAAATGTTTATCCTCCGTAACCTCTGATCGTTTACAAAAAATCTCGTTTAGCTTTCCATTTCTTTTTCCTTTCCCTATTAAAAATCACCAGGCGACGAAAAGCAGTGACACAATGGTTTCTAAACGGCAGCCTTCTCGCTATTGAACCATCGTTCCGCTCCTTCGATCGAACGACGTTGGATTTCGCTTCGTTTGCAAGACGAAATGGACGCTCGACAGTTTCCAGCGCAGCGGCTAGAACCAGCTTTGTTTATAGTAGACAAGCCAGTAAACTCGACCAATTTCGTGGTACAAAGGGATTCCTCCGAATCGGCTGACGAGGACTGTAGCTGGCTGACTCCGAAACGATGGGGTTGTGCCATCTTCTACCTTGAGGCGATGTTCCTTGAATATCTCCCTCTTACTCACTCGCACCCTCTCTTTACATACGTTGCACGTGTATATATATATATATATATGTATATCTCTCTTTGCCGTTCTGATTTGCATTTTCCAGGTTATCTTCTTTACCAAACACGCTCGCCAAGAGGCGGCAAACCACGACGGTCAACGGGAAACTTCCCCATATATTCAGAACTGTCGCGGCGGAGTCCCTTTGACGAGCTGTTTCCACGGTTGCGAAATAAGTCGGCGCCCGTTTTATCTTTCCTCTGAAAAATTATCACCAGAGTGAAACGCAGTGGTTGTCGCTCGTAGACGTTCGTTTTCGTTTTACATTTCAACGCCCGCGCGCTGTCTACACTTTAAAATCGTTACATTTCTTCGATAAAGCAAATCATTTACAGCAGCATTTGCTTCTCTTTCGAGTTTCGCAGTTTGTTCTCGAAATTTTCAATCTGATTTTGAGTAATTTGGTATTTTGAACTTTGTGAATGTTTAGTTCGTGAGAAACGGTTATTCCAATTCTCAGTTTTACGTGCGTAAAATCGGCAAAGTCGGTGATTAATTTTCCAAACTCTTAATGTGGAGTAATATCAGAATTATAGTAAATACTTTACAACTTTAGCAGTACTACTGCTATCTGTATATTTGTGTCGTCTCAATTTAATTGAATTAATATTCAGAGCATTCGGAGTGTCGCTTAGAAACGCTTTTGTTTAAAAATTTCAAGTATGAAAGATCCTTCGTCACAAATAGGCGGCAGAGTTCTGTCGTAAATGGGCGAAGCCTAGAAATCCAGAAATATTGAACCGACCCCGCCATTGATATTTTTAACGGATGACTCTCATTTCAAACGGGCAATGCACGTACGAAAAATCAGGGGAACGTGCAACGAATGCGGGTACCAATCTCATTCTTCTTGGCTTTTTCATGGGCTCTGCTCTTTGTCTCTATTCGTTCGTTTTCATTTCCGATTCCGCTTGATGGATAAAAGATGGCGGCTGTATGTGTGTACATTTGAACTTCAGCCAACGCCAGATTTCCCTTCGTCATTATCTTGCTGCCTTTTTCTTTTTCCTCCTTCCGTCTTTCTATCACGTTATTCAGAATTATTCCAGTAAATATGGTCCAATTATTATACACTTCTCGAATATAATATACTTGCTTATAATCTGATGACACATATATCAGTGTTAGACATAAATTCCATTTACGCGAGAACTGTAAATTATAATTATAAAAGTTATTATATAGTATATTACTAAATATACTATAAAATATATATTATATTATATTATAAAATATTTATTATATTATATTATATATAATATTATATTTTATATATAATATATGTTATATTACTTATAATAAACTTTCAATGCCATAAAAAAAATAATAACACGAATAAAATATTTGTTTTTTATATTGTTATTTATTTGACTCGAGGAAGTCATTATTTCAACAATAATTCAGTATAATGATGGATTTTCAAATCGTTCGAAGATTTCAAACAACGAGCAAGAGATTTATACCAAAAGTGCATATTTCACGCATTACACATCACCTTTCGAAAGCAATTGAACGTTATTATATATAGCCATCAACAAACCATCGCGGTCGTTCACGTCCATTAACTCGAACTATTCTATTACACACTTGTAACGTGTAACTTTTTTTTTTTTTAGAGATCCCTGTCTTCCGTACGGATATTTCGATATAACGAAGCGGAGGTACGCGATTTAAAATTAAAAATTGCTTTAACCTCTGGCAAGTTCATTGCAACATATCTACGTGCTAATTTAATTAACGTATCCAACGTGAATCGGGAAAATGGATTATTCTTATCGACATCTTTCTTTGGTATAATTTTATCAAATGCAGAATTCCGGCTACTTTGATCGTAACAAAAAAAAAAAAAAAAAAAAAAAAAAAACTGAAGATGCGGATATTTTTAAAAACAGTAGCGTCTCGTAGAAATTATTATAATACGTTCAACGTTGGAGTTTACACGCAACAAGAGCTCGCTGTTAAATTTAAGAGACTTCTCCTCCACGGGAACGTTCCTTTTCATTCGATCGCGATTTGTCATTCGAGACGAATGAATTACGACGATGGTTCAAAGTTTTCGCATCAATATTCGCGAACAGCCATAACGCGGCTAATTAATTCGAGCGGCGACGTTAATTCGCCGGCCAATTAATACTCGCGCGATTCACAATCTTTCTAATATTCGGCGAACAATGGATGCTTATAATTGGCTAAACGGCTATTAATAATTGTGCATCAGGCAGAGTTAATGCAAACCAGCATAGTGTGTGTTGGGTGACGTTGAAAATCTTTTATTGCTATTGAATTATTTTATTTGGAGGATATATATTGGCTGTTTATCGGAGGAAATTGCTAATGAATTTCAATGTAATATGATACAAAATATTCTTTTTTTTTCATAATATTTTACATTCTGATACAGTAACGTCGATCAAAACTTTAATTGAATGTTGTGGTATTAATATTAATTTACGAAATAATTGTTATGAAATTTCGATGCGATTTTTACGACATTAACGAAATTAAATTTCGCCGTCGCGTCATTTTTATACGCAAATTGTTCTTTGATTGATAAAGCGCGACTGATGAAATTACCTCGAGATTCAAAACATTCGCCGATCCCAGCGAAACAAATTTTCATTTACGAGACCATTAAATCGAATAAACAAGACTCGATCTTGGTTTGTTTCAAACACGTTGAAATCCGCGAATGATTATCTTTCTCGTCGATTTCGTCACACTTCTCTTGTCGCTTCTCTCAGCAACACGTTCGAATTCCCTCGAATCGCGATGAATTTACCATTACCGGCGAGGCAAAAGCAAGGAAAAGATAAAGGAAAGATGGAAGGGTAGCGAGATTAAATCTCGAAAGACGACTACTCGCCAGGCGAGAGTAAGCTAAATATTTCTAAAGGCAGCGTCGTCTCTGACATTCAGAAAGAAAATTTCGTTTTAATTCCCGTCCGCCATCACCGTTCGAGGCTATATACAATTCTCTGACGAGCCAGAAAACGCGAACAGAAACAAGACGTACTATCATCCGTGTATCTCGATGCACTTAGTTTCAAATTGCTTTGATATCTCGTATCACGCCAGCTTATTTGCAAGCACTCGTCTGCGATTTGCAAGAGCTCGATAACACGCAATCGCCTCTCACATCCATCCATTCGCTTTTACGTCGTTCCTGGAACAACGATTTCATCGCGAAATCGTCGATTTTCTTCGGAAATATTATTCATTGTACAGAAGTATAGAATGAGACACGTAAGATTTATATCATTCGTTCAGGCACAGAATGATCCTGTTTGGACAAATATTATTCTTTGTCAAGAATACAAAATAACAAGCAAACTTCTAAATGTGTTCGTAAATTTATTTAATCGAGGAGAAATTGTTGGTTCATAAAATTATCGTCGCAAGCATTTGAAGTTTGATAAATCTTCTCTCGACTAAAATATAAGAAGTAACGAGTCAAATTTCAAATATCCGACATAGATGACAAATTATGCACAATTGTCTGAAGTATCGTACAATTAAATTTTAACGTTCGTCGTGAAATAATAACCGCGTATCGGAAGATCGAAACTTTTGTATTTTCAACTTTTCAATAATTAATCTGTTTTTGACAATTTACGTTAAATTCAATCTCTGAAAGTTCACTGCTCTTCCGACACTTTAAATCGTATAAATAAAAATGTCAGTTTTTCTAGATGAAAAATTGCAAAATTAAGAAGCGCAAGGTTACACGAAGAATAACGTTTGTTAGAAAAATTATATGATATAAAATTATCATATTAAGTTATATATAAAATAAAATTATATTATATGAAATTATTGTAAAATTATAATTACGCGACAATGATCGAATTTATATTTTATTTCACTGGCGACTCATAAATCTTCTTTCTTTGATCCTCTGCAACGCCGTTGTTGCATTTCAAGAGCCCCCCCCCCCAATTTGTTTTTGTCTGCCGCATTATTATTTTTTTTTTTTAAATGCTCCAGTGCGTAATTCAAATGGGAACTTGCAATAAACTAAACCATTACGTTTTTCCCCCAGAAATAAAAGGAAATCCGATTACGCGGGATTAATGTAATCCTGAAAAGGAAAAGGGGGCCGCGGAATAAAAATTTTCCACAGTCCAAGGTCCAGTGTTTCAAGAATCTCTTTCTACAAAAGTAATTAATAGCACTAGCATAATGACAAGTAATATTTCCAGAACGAAAGAGTCGGAACACCACGTGTTAAAATATAACTTTAACCAATTACAGTCACGCGTAATTCTTCACGCTGTACTGAAGCTTCCTTCGTAAAAGCAAATGAAATTGAACTTTTAATTTAATTATTTTGTAAAGTTCGTATGATTTCATTGCACGTAACATCTAAAAATAAATTTTTTCGTTGCAATGTTTTACAATACGATAATTCTGACAAACAATAAAATCATCTTTCGTTTATGTTATAATTTTGTTAGATTATACTACAAATAGAATGATCAATTTATTTGTTAATAAAATATCTCTTATATTCTCTATAAAAGAAAGAACACTGTCAATTATTATAACAAATTAATTAGAATCCATTAGAGTGTCCAAAACTTTTCTTTCTTTTATTTTAAATATTCGGCTCGTGACTTACATGGGCTATAGTCTGATCTAGTACAGATATATTCTGTGACTAACTGTACCTAACCACCAACTGTAACTTATATACTGTATTAATTACAGGGAATTAATTTGTAACTTATATACTGTATTAATTACAGAGGATTAATTCGACATTCCATTGCTCTCTTCACAAAATATTAATTTCACTCACCTTGCACATTCTCTGGCAACAAAAAACGATCGTGCAACCCTCCGAAGAAGCTTGCTCCGCGGTAACAAGAAACCTCGCAAAACTCCAGAAGCCTATTCATTGCCAGTAACGAAAGGGTAACGAGAAACAGACCGAGTAATCTTCACAAAATCGAAGAAACTGCTACGAGAAACGCATTCTCGCTACCGGTTCTCGTTCCGCAGCTTTTCAACTAACGTCCGACGCGTTCAACCCCATCGGAATATCTTAAAGAATTTCTCTCTCTATGTGTATTTAACCGACAGATACAGTGTCGACTAAAAGTTTCGACACACCTCCGAGGCGAACTTGTACTCGTACTTAGCTGCACGTCAATGTCTATTGTATATTTTTTTGGCTATACTGTCGAACGACAGACATGTTGATTTTCTACACAAGACGTATTAAAATAAAACGTGTGATAATTAGTAAAAAGAACCATCGCAATAAATAAGTAAAGTATACAATAGTGAAGAAAAAAAGAATCAATTTTCTATTCAGGTTCCCTTTTTCTTAAATTATATTATATAAAAATACATTATATTACATAAAAATACGAACGTCTACAGTCTAAAAATCATTTTTGATTCGCACACACGTTTGTAGAAATTTTTTGCGAATGCATTTCGCCATTCGCGGTTGTACACTAACTTGCAACATCCACGCACATGTTCAGATTAGTTCAACCACCTCGTAATCGTGATTCTCGTCTCTCGTTACGGTATCGATGTAATTTCAAAATATCTTGTTAACAGAAAGGCCCATATATTCGTAAAAAGTTCGAACACATTTACGAGCCGCAGCATGCACATCCTTCACGCGCAGCAGGTGTATATATATATATATATATATATATATATATATTCCAACTTTCAGCCGGTAGTGTAGCCACTATTCTCTCTCTGCAGCCTCTGCACCATCCGTTCCACCAGAGCTGAAGAGAGGAGAGAGAATGGTAGGTATTTGTTTCGCAAGATATCGAGCGTAGAGGCGGCGGTGATCATCGAAAAAATGGAACCGGAAATAATTAAGCGAGCCGTAACGAAGGCACTTTACATAATTGCTCGCCAGGGGAAATTCAGTTGATGGGGGGAGAACGTTTGCAGCTGAAAATTCGTATCGCTGTGAAAATCGCTCGGTGAAAATACGTACCGCTCTGGCACGAGGGCGTTCGACGCCGGGATGAGTTATGAGTAGCGTGCGCTGGTGAAAAGATGGCAACAGGAAGGATGGAAGTGGCTTGGTCCTGGTGTTCGGAAATAGGAGGGGTTGCAAGATTTTTTCGCGTCGGAGTTTCGAAGATTCTACTGGGTGTCATTTTGCGTCGCGTGCTCGACTGACACTTTCTCGTGAAAGGTTCGTCAAGCTTCTCGAATAAAAGTTCGAACGTCAGATGTCAAAAAGCGCAAAGTTATTTTCAGGCAAATTCATTCAAATTTATCTAGATCAAAGGCACTCGAGTTTGTGTGATGCGGCACTTTAGCGAACGTGTAACACGCGTATTTTGCAAATGAAAATAGTTGAACTGCTACGAAGTTGCTTGTCAAGTAAATATGATAATTCGACACTTTAACAGGGGCAAAATGATTACGTAAATTGTACGTGAATATTAATCTTATTATGTATTCATCAAATGGATCTTCATACAACCAAGGTATGACATGGTCTTTTCTGAATATTGAACATATCTATATATTCTTACAAAGTTAAACTGCGAGAGAAATGAAGAAGATCAAAATTAATAATGGATAAATTTCGAAGAGTAGGTAATTAGATTGGATAAAAATAAAGACGATGAGAATTAATAATTTGGAAAATCGAGAGTAGTGTTAGTATAACTAAAAAGTACTTAGTATAATTAAAAATCTCATTTCCTACGTAATTTAATCAAATCTAATATCGTATCGATTGATAATCTATGTTACCTATAAATTTCACAAGATATATAACAATGACCGTAATATTAGCCTGAATTCCTAAGTTGCCAATTTATACGTGAATACGAGCTGGATAGACAGAGTAATATGGTATCATAAAGGCACGTGTGTGCTTTAGGGTAAATTTATGTATCGATTGGCGTGCAATCATGTGACTAGAGATTGTGCATATCGTAGACTCTAAGATTATTATTGTTGATGAGATTTGTATTATTTTCTGTTTTATCTTGTTACGATCTATACATATGATTATCGATTTCGAGCTTGGCACGAATATTGATTTTTATTTAAAATTATTGCAAACGTTAAAATCTACAAAATGCATCAAATGATCATACACAAAAATATATATATATATCTAACATCTTTTTAAAAATTTATAAAATTGTATGCGGTTGTTAAACCCTTCCTTTATCATTGAATATCCTCGAAATTAATTAATACAAAATAGTTTAAATTCTAGCTTTTGATTATCACGGTGTGCAGATAATAGAATGAAATTATAAATTTAGAAAGCAAATTATTGTAGAAAGCCACGCCTCTGGTTATTTTATCATTGCGGAGTAAGCTTATTAGTATTATTACCCAAATTCTCGGCAAATATTTCACATTTCTCTCTGAAAGTCCGGTCCCCAATTTCAAATCCATATCGTGCATCAAATTCCAAAGTGAGAGAGAATGCCATCGACGGTAAATATTTTGCTCCATGTGAAACGCCTCCGGCGTATTCGATTCATAATACGTTCCTTTTTTTCCTCTCCGAGAAAAAAAAAAAAAAAGAAACTAAACACGAAGAACATGGAGAAACAAGCACGATAAAAATTGAAGTTTTACAGTTTTAAAAATTAAGTGTTTCATATCTTTAGACGAAGAAAAACCGAAACAGCAATAAATGAAACTGTTGAAAAATAATAATTTTAATATGAACATTGTACTCAATAGAATAATTTGAAACATTTGAAGCGAAAGCTAAATCCAAATCCACCGATTAACGAAAAAAGTTTAAGAAAGTTTTTACATATTTAAAATTTGATAAAAGAAGATACGTGAAACAGTGAAGATATTAAAATATAGTTAAAATATTAAAGCTGAACATTGGAAACTAACTTTTTCGACAGTTTGGTAAAATTTCGTTCATTTCGTTCTAATATGTACAATAACTATCCAACAAATGTAAGAGAAAACAATCTCGTGATCGATGGTAAACATCTTTCGCCACGTGAATTCTGTGAACTGTTCGATTGATAACATGTTTCCTTTCCTTTATTCACCCTCTCCGCAGTTCGAAAAAACAGAAAAGAAAAAGAAAAAAAGAAAACAGATGCTTCGGTCAGTAATCCGTTTATTTTCGTGGGATGCACGCGAGGGATTTAAACGTCCGCCGGTCGCAAATGTGAAAAAAACGGGCGACCGGTGGGAAAAACGCGAAAAGCATGGGAAAAAGGATGAAAAAAAGCAGAAATACGGGGACAGAGAAAGAGAGAGAGAGAGAGAAAGTTTTCGCGCAAGAGTATTAGCAGCAAATTAAAATCGATGACGACCACCGATGTCAAAAGAAGAAATATAAAGGGCAGAAACAGAGAAACAAATGTTCGATGCGGTATTAATACAGTCGCCGAGTCGCTGTTCCTTGTTTTCCCATCCTTTTATCTTTAATTTCCTTCGATATAATTATTTTAGTTTTATAATTAACGTAATAATAAATAAATAACAATATGATACGTCAGACATTCATTCAGAAAAGTGTTTGAACGTGTAATGTAAATATAGGTAAGTCAATTAACCTTTTAAACTCTTCTTTTAGTCTGTTGTAAAAAAAAAAAAAAAAAAAAAAATTAATGTCACGGTGAAAGAAATCATTTGCACGTAAAAGATTATCCAGAGAAACCACGTAACATAAGAAACTACATTGCCTACACTTTTTTATCTCTCTTCTTCCAGTACGATTTAATTTAGTATAATTCCTCGTCTGCCAGTCACGACGAAAATCAATTTTACATTCACGTGCCAGATTATCATGGAAACCTATTTTCAACATTTCCATTCGTTCGTTTAAATATCGTCTTACAAACCCTTTTTCAACAGATAAATATACTATAAATATACTATAAAAAATAATTTACACTCTAATAAATATATTATACTAAATATAAATATACTATATGTAAATAAATATATAGTAAATAAATATACTATAAATAAATATACTATACTATGATGTTAATTTCAGGAAATAAATATTGTAAAAACATATTGCAACAGACAGGAAAGAAAAGACAGAGTGAAAACAAAAAAGTGAGATTAGAGCAATTTGGACGCTGTAGGGCCAGCTAACCATCCCCCAAATGTAACAGATCGGAGGGGGTTGCAAAGCTCTCAGCCAACAAGCGTCAGCAGACACGCGATTCCACCGCGTCTAGCCTCCCGGAAGTCTTCCGGCGGAACTCATCGTTGTCGCGTCTCGCCAACGGCACTCTCCTCTCCGTGTTTTACGTACTTGCGATTCAACACGGCTCGCCCTGTTCGTATAATGAGTCTCGTTAAAGCAACGAGCACCACGAACGAACGATGCTTAATCCCCGATATCCTTGGACAACGTTGGAAATCCCTGGTGTTTCTTCTTTTTCTTTTTTTTTTTTTTTCTTTCTCTTTTCGTTGCAATTTCAGAGATTGATTAAATTTATAATATGTTTTTGACTAGTTTTATAGACTGGCTGGAAGAAACATATTTTGGTGTAGGTTTTCCAACAGTTCAGAGACGTTGTTTTCGAGCACGTCTCTTCTGCAAAATTGATTTTAACGAACATTGGATGGTAATAATTAAAATAGACTGTGAATGTTTGTGTTTTTAAAGAGGACCTAAATCAATTGATCATATTGTGTACTATCAAGTATATTAAGAAAGACTTACATTAATATTCATATTATGTACTATTAAGTTCAATATTAAATAGTAAAGTAAATTATAAATGCACAGGCAGATTAGAGTGATAGAAAATGCAATTCAAGAAGAGGAAGAATTTACTACTTCATTTTCTAAATATTACAACGAGCATTTTATCGATATTGCGATAATTACTATTAAGCTAAGTACTATTTAATATTAATATAAGTACTATTTAATATTAATATTAAATTCTACGTGAAATAAATTTAAGTGGAATTAGGCTTTTATAACATTTGATGGATTTATGAACTACAGTGTAGAGATAAATAATAGAATCTAATAATATTTAACGTAAACATTTCAATCATCGTTTCACCAGTTTCCACCTTAATTAGCCACGTGATTCGTACATATCGTCCAGAGCCGCCAAGTTCGCTGCACCGTTGCTCGTTCTCACGTGACAAGTAACTCTTTTTTCTCAAAATCGAGAAGCAAGTTTCATCACGCGAGTGTATTCCAGAGTATATTCCAGATTCGCAAATTATCCAGTAATTTTGTTTCATACCGAGGAGTGCAATAAATTCTCATGAAAAGATCGTACGAACGATATATAATATTCTACGGACAAGTTCTCGTTCCTTGATTTACATATCTCACGAATATTCGGACATTTTATTCTACGCCGGTGATACGGATTCAGCCAGGCGCTGATAATGTATCTTTATTTGTTGGCTAAGTGTGAAATATTTCCATCTTAAATCTCCACGTCGCGTTACATTCATTTCCCGTGGAAATGTTTTAAGTTCTCGCCGAACTCGCGCGACCGCGCGGCCGTGCTTCTGCGAACTTTATCGCCCGGAAATGTAGTCTCTGGATGAAAGAACAATCTCTGCCACCCTCACGTTCCACGACTTCATCACGGTTGATAAAATTAAAATACCGCGATATTGTTAATTTCCATGCTAGCGGACAGGGTACGAGGTAAGATTCTCCCTCGGAGAATTTTGAACAAAGTCGAGTCTGTACTCGACGAACGGCAGCTCGCTACTATAAAACATTTAACGATCTCGAAGCATATGAAACTGAAATGTAGGATGTTTCTAACTTTTACAGTCTATGAAGATTTATTAAATATTGCATTTTCGAGGACATTTGAACAAGTGGGAGATTTTTTGTGTATTATATAAAACATTTTGAGGTTTCATATATATATACATAATTATATTTTAAATATTTTTTATATATAATTATATTATATTAAAAATATAAATATATAAATACATAATTATATTTTAAATATTATACATGTTATATTTTATATATAATTATATTATATTAAAAGTATATATAAGTATATATATATATATAAAATATAAAAATATTAAAAATATAAATAATATAAAATATTTAAAATATTAATTATGTATTTATATATTTATATTATATATATATTTATATTTTTAATATAATATAATTATATATAAAATATTTAAAATATATATATATAAATCTGAAAATATATATAGTATTTGCAAGATATTTATTAAAAAGTTAATGTACAGCATAAATATCCATTCTACACATATAAATATATAATAAGTCGTGTAATAAAAAATCGTAATATTATTGTGAAATAATTGGTTCCTTAAATACTTTCGTGATCATCCTGAAATATTATCAGATATCTTGCAACCTCTACACATTTCTAAATTTGTTTTAAACTTGACCAACATTAACCAGGATAGTCGTGTTTCGTCACAGTGTTCTTGAAATATCAAAATGTTTACAACACGCGTCACTTTTTACATACCTAATACATTCGCGGAAAGGTCGTTCGAATACTTTCGTGAGCAATTGTACACTGATTTAATTTATTACATATTTCTAATTTCTAAAACTCTGATGGAGCGTAGAGTAGCAGGCAGAAGAAAAGTAACTTTGCGAGGAACAAAGGTAGGAAAAGTGGCACGAAGAACGTTTGACGTTGCACGATCGTGAACGTTTCATACGTTTTAAGCAAAACGGCGCAGCATCTCGGAGGTTAATGCTCGTTGTAATTTTGTTTTCACGTGTTACACCCCGTGAAACCGTGACTTGATTAACGTCCAGACATAAAAGCAAGGGATCAAATTATACGGGTCTATAAAGCGAATTTTAATTCCCGTTAACGGCCGAATTTAAGCCGCACTTCGAAGCAACTATCGGCCAAATCAAATTAAGAAGTACCATAAAAGATTCGTTCGAGTTTCAGAATCCACTCCTGGAAGGAACGACTCAGATTTTGAAGACAGAGCAAGGATAGAGTATTATTCGTACTTTAAGGTACATCTAGGAACGTTTGTAAATTAATTTTATCCAAGTAACATTCAATCACGTGTCGTTTGAACAGTAGTTTCGCATAAATACAGAGTGAAATGTAGAACCTGAGCGAAAAATCACTTCCTCGACGCAACAAACAGTACAGTACGCACATTTCCCGGAAACAATTTCAAAAAGTCATTATTTCACTTTTCCCTTTCTACTCTAAAAATTCTTATGACAATGTTAATCAAGTTTCGTTCGCGCGAGAACAATCCACACGTTCATCGTCATGAAAGAAGAAGAAAAAAAAAAAGAAAAAAAGGGAAAACCAAAATGAAAACGTGATAAAAAAAGAAAAGAAACGAGAGTAACGTTAATCCTGGTTCTCGCAGGCGTCGTTTGCATAACCGAGAAACGGAGCAACAGTGTGACGAGGGTTGGCTCGAGAATGAAATCGCCTGGGATCACGTTGTCTTCGAAGGTCGGTGATCCCGGAAGGAACGAACCCCACCCGGAACAGGGCGAGGCCGTAACGATATTTCATCTTCTTCGTTTCGCGGCTGTCAATGGCCGCCAGCCTTATACGCGGACAAGGTAACCGTGAATTATGCAAAGCACGGTGGCCAAAAAGAAAGAAAAAAAAAAAAAAAAAAAAAGGAAGGAACATCTCCGATCGTAAGACTTATATTTTACAGCTGATGTAATTACAAGTGTCTCATAAATTTCGAGGAAAAAGAAAAACAGCGAGGAAGACGATTAAAAACCTGTTCGATAGACCGGCGGGATATTTCTCCGACCTGTGATGCCTTTTATGCAGGCAAATCGCGGGACGATCGAGTAACGGCGTGTGCCTCGCGACTTCTATAGAACGAAACGGAGTTAATTAATGGTCGAAGTGAAAGTCTCGGGCGTTCCGCGATCGTATAATCGCGGATCGGGGCAGAGAAACGCGCGTAGAAACGATAATCGGGGGGCCCCGCGATGCATTCCGAAACGGCGCAACTCCGCCGATCGGTACCCTCCACGATCGAAAAATCGGATATTCGCTCGATTCGTTGCTCGTCGAATTTTCCTATAGACGTTAATTATGAAATTACGTAATACTGGATAAGTCGAGAGTAACTGTATAATAATATAACAAGTAGGGGAGTGATGGCCCACTTTTGAGGAAACAAAATTATTGGTAAATTATTAGTCTTGAACATAATCGATATCAAAAATATTTGTGAAAGTAGATGCATATAAATTGATGACGTTACAACTTCGTTTGTCCGTCAATCGTCTATTATTAGATTTTCTTTTGACATTCAACTGGCAATTATATTTAATTAATGATTCTCTAGAAAAATATTTACTGACTATTTATGTAGACTATATTTATTACATGATATATACTATTTCATGATGAATCCTAATCCGATAGTCTGTTTTTTTTTTTATAATTATACAACAGCATCTCATTATGGAAATGTAACAATAACCTCAAAACCTAATATATATATATATACACAACCTAAGATACAAAAGATAGTCTCGCGGATTAGAATTCCCACGGCTCTAGTTCTGTCAACGCGATTCTTGCGTGTTCTATTCGTAATTTTTAGGCCTGTTCAAACTGTCCTCTGCCCCCTTAAATCTGATTTTCTCCAGTTACGAAGCGTTGCTCGTAATTCCTTCACACGACGAATCCGAATAACACTGCCAGCTTCGATTCGTCTCGTCTCACCACCGATCTGCGAGCATGGATCACGCGTGCGTGTAAAATACGACGTACGTGCGTACATGGCAACCCTGCGAACATTTGCAAACTAGTTCGTCGTTTCTACGTCGTGCGACAATCTCGAGCACACGGAGGGTCGAATGTTAAACGCGACTTACGAAATCGAGTATTATATATATATATATATATATATATATATATATCTGGTGTACGCGCAAGAGACATGTGGATTGTGTGAGGAACAGGATGGTTCCTCGACCCCTCTCCGAGGGGTGACTTTTCGAGGAGTTTCTACTAATCTCGTCACGCGTGACGTGATGCGATTAGGAATCTAAGGAGACGCTATTGTCGAGCGTTTGCTCGGGATTTATTCGAAGGAACGGGTGGAAAGAACTGGGGAAAAAATCGAAAGAAAGCTATTACGAGCTATAATATACTATAATATTACTGTATAATATACTATAATATACTATAATATTACTGCATAATATACTATAATATACTATAATATTACTGCATAATATACTATAATATTACTGTATAATATAGTATAATATTACTGTATAATATACTATAATATACTATAATATTACTGTATAATATACTATAATATTACTATACAATATACTATAATATTACTGTATAATATACTATACAATATACTATAATATTACTGTATAATATACTATACAATATACTATAATATTAGTGTATAATATACTATACAATATACTATAATATTACTGTATAATATACTATACAATATACTATAATATTACTGTATAATATACTATACAATATACTATAATATTAGTGTATAATATACTATACAATATACTATAATATTACTGTATAATATACTATACAATATACTATAATATTACTGTATAATATACTATACAATATACTATAATATTACTATATATTACTATATATACTATATATACTACATAATATTACTATATATTACTATATAACTATAATATTACTGTATAATATACTCTAATATTACTATACTATAATATACTATAATGTTACTGTATAATATACTATAATATTACTATACAATATACTATAATATTACTGTATAATATACTATAATATTACTATAAAATATACTATAATATTACTATACAATATATATTATTGTACAATATACTATAATTATTTATTACTATACTATAATATACTATAATACTACAACTATTACTGTATAATGGACAGGGGGGAAAAAAGGAGCACGATTACGAAGGAAAACGATAGAATTCAGAGAAACAAAATATCCTGATTAATCGTGAAAATCACGAGGTATACAACGAGACACTCGACATTGTTCTCACCATGCGCATTCACCGTCCAGCCCTTGTGAAACAGCCACGAGCAGCGATTTTATGCCTCCGTTTGCACAATGCGACGAGGCAACGCTTAGGCTATAAAATACGGAACTAACCCTCGACATATTTGCAAACTGGTCCTCATCCTCTTGCAGAGAGACGAACGTCCGTGGCTAGAAAAAAAAAGGGGGGGAGGTCGCTCGAAGAACAACGCACCCCTTCTGCGTTGCGGAGAAGACGGTATTCTTTCGAGAATTCGCGCGTTCGTTCCGATATTTCATTCAAAACGACGACGACGCAACACGCCGAGGCTTGCCGAGGTGGTTACTCCTTTTTTCACCGTGCCGCCGACGTAATTCGAGAATCGAGCACAGAGATAATAAGACTGGTTTGTTAAAGGAACAGGACGACGACGACGACGTTCCTTCGTTTCTTCTTCTTCTTCTTCTTTTTCTTCTTCTTCTTCTCTCTTTCTTATTTGTTCTTGAACGTGAGATTTCGAGAAAACGCCGGGTGCAAACACGTCGATGACGGTGCAGAAACGAAAGAAAGAATTAAAACTAAAAGGGAGAAAAGAAAGAGAAACACTTTGTCTTTCGTCGATTCGCTCGCTCGACACGACCGCGAGCGAGTTAGGCATTTTCTTTATCTCTGTCAGATAACTCGCGGCTCTCGGTTCGTTATTTCCCCCTGCCGATATATTACAGCCAGAAATAGTGCTCGTTGCAAAATAATCGAACTCGCGCTTCGATTCTCAGCGCTTGAGAATATCAGCAATATACGAAATAATTAACAATTACAGTACGCTGCTAATATTTGTGAAAATAATAAATTGTTTGTAGAGTATTCAACAACGTGTCGTTGAGTTAAATATTTATATATGCACTTTCAAATTCAAAAGAGCTTCCTTGGGACACTTTTATTTTTAATATTCAGTAGTTATCGCCGACTACTAACGAACATTTTACGACACAACGTACAAACGTTATTGTAAATAATTTATAATTTACAACGCACGTTGACAATGAGCAATTTATATTTCTGTTACACATTCACACTGTGCAATTTATATTATATTATATTTTACATTTTATTTTATTTATTATATTATACTTTTATATATATTATATTTTATATTTTATTTTATTTATTATATTATATTATATTTTTATATATACTATACTATATTTTATATTTTTATATATATTATATTTTATATTTTATTTTATTTATTATATACTATATTGTATATTTTTATATTTTTATATATATTTATACTATATTGTATATTTTTATATTTTATATTGTACTTTATATTTCTATATATATTATATTTTATATTTTATTTTATTTATTATATACTATATTGTATATTTTTATATTTTATATTTTTAATTATTTAATTATATTTTTAAATATAATATATTTTTATATCTATTGTATTATATTAAATTTTATATTGCAAATATATTATATTTTTATATTTATTATATTACATTAAACTTTATATTGCAAATATTTCATTTACAATTTGCATCTATCGCGCTACCTTGATCACGTTGGGACAGATACACGGCACTTGTACCAAGATTTCTGAAACAGGGGGGTGGGCACGTATTGTTCGAGCCAGTTGCGTGACAGACGTGTGCAATTAACGCGAGTTATCTCTCGTTAAGGAGCTATTCGGCTAATAGACAATAGCATCGAGCCGGTTATTACTAGAAATCCAGCTCCGTTTCTCGCGTCGAAGTTCAACGACGATCCAAAGATAGAAGTAATCAGCCAACGACTACCAAAGCTTTCACCAATAACAACGTTGAACCAACACTCCGAGGAAAACACTTTAATCCTACCACCAGCCAACGCTTAATCGCGGCCTACGCGAACCGATCGCAATATACACGTAGTACGTATCTACACGTGATAAAAGGGAGAGAGAAGGAGAGAGAGAAAAAGCACGTTTGTTTTTGCTAAACTAAACGAAAACGGAAAAGCAATTATCCGTAAAATTCAACGACACACACACACACACACACACGTGTATGGATACATTTCGTTGTTATGCGTTTCGCGGCGAGAGAGTCGAGCCTCTGCGTTGTATAATTCAAAAAGCGTATAATTTAGTTCAGCGACTGATTATTTACGCTTTTTCAAATTACCCTCTATAGTCGACAATTGCAGCGATTAACGATTAAAAAAAAAAAAGGGAGAGAGGGAGATGGAGAGATAAAGAAGAGGCAGATACGAGACGCGCTACACTTTACTTTTCTCTCTTTCTCTCTCTCTCTCTCTCCACGCGCGAGCTTTCTCTTTGCTATCAAGACGCCGCCTGGTTGCGTTCTTTTTATCTGTATCGAGGGGGGGGGCTCCCTCTTCATCTCATTCTTTCTCTTTTTTTTTTTTTTTTTCAAGTCGATAAGAAGTGTATCGGACCGAAAAGCCACGTTTTTGTGGCCAAAAGTCAAATTTTTTTTTTTTCAGAAGATTTTGTTTTCCTATGAAATATAAGAACCTTTTGAAACTCTGGAATCCAAAATATATTATTGATTTTTTTATTGATCATCACAATTTGGAAAATCAAAGTGAAGTTAATTCTTTTAATTATTAATTATAGAACTTTAGGCAAATAGAGGGTTTTAATCGATTGTTTTATCGATAAAGCGCGTTTCCACTGTACAATTGCATTTTAAAAACGTATTTTAATACGAACGTTTATAAACGCGACTCAAATTTTGAGAACGGTTTTTTAAAAAGAATGATAAAGAACGAGTGATCAGATTTGTATCACGTGAAAGTTGAAACAATTGTTAAGTTGAGTATAAATTTCCATCACAAGCATTAAGATAAAAAGAGAAAAAATTTACAATACAATCTTGTATTGTGAAGAAACTTTTACTCGTCGTTGAAGTACAGAAACATTTATTCATACGAAAAGCTTTAAATCTCTGTTTAACATAAAGTTTAAATCTACTAATTAAATCTCTGAAAATTCATCTTGCTTTACGTCTACAAAATTCCTACGAAAAATTATGAATCGGTCATTTTGACTATCTCGGCAGTTCTAGTGTTAAATAGACGCTAATAAATATTTTAGAAAGGACAGTGAGCACTATCGCCACAATTTTTCAGTAATTGAAGAGATGATCTGACAAACAAAAAAAAAAAAAAAATTTTTCTGGAATGAAAATTTATCTTCTACAAATTTTGTTTTGTACTCTTTAAACGTCGTTGCATACTTTTGACTTGATAACACGTTGAATCTGGCGTCAAGACGAATCCAAAGACTCGCCACCGCGATCTTACATCCCGAAGTAACGTTGAAATAATTTTGAGACGCGACTGTGAACCGCGGAGAGGCCGAAAAGGCTCGTTCCATCATCTCCTTCGCTATGTAATCACTGTGTGTCACTGCCATTGTCTCAAGTGCCATTACAAAGAATCTATTGATACTCTGGCGAGTGATAGAGAGAGAGAGAGAGAGAGAGAGAGAGAGAGAGAGAGAGAGAGAATCTTCAAAGCCTGGCGCGGAACAAGTGATCGCGATACGGTTGCGTTTGCAGCGTGGCGACGCTGTGCAATTTCGCAGGTTTATTTTCAATAGCGGGATCACGTATCATTAGAAGGTACAGTGTGCCATTAGAAGGTACAGTTAATCCTCGAACAACTGCGCCGATGATCACGAATGATGACCTAACAATAAAGTCATATATTTCGCGTTTGCGTTTGAATGAATTGGAAAATATTTTTATGCAAAATATTTCAGGAAATATTTGGTCTTGCGAGATAAGAATTTATTATGACTACTTGTCATGCATTATGACTACTTGTCATACATTATGAAATCTTGTGTTTGTAGCTTATTGGGAAATATGATTTTTGCGAAATGCTTGAAATGACTTGGAAGGTCTTACAACAATAAAAAAAGAAAAAAAAATGAATCTTATTGTAAAGAAAAATTTTTAAACAAATCTATTAATTTATTTTACAATTATGTTTCTAAGTGATTAATTTTCATCATTTCTCATTTCCCTCTCGTTCCTCGGAAATGGGATTTCGAGTGTCGAGCGATTTGTGATGTTTCTAAATTTTTACAGCTTCTTGGATATTAATAAAATAAATAGACATAATATTATAAATTAATATAAATTAATATTAATTAATAAAATAATATTACAAACTAATAAAATAAATGAAATAAATTTTTTAATCTTCTTAGAAATTAATAAACTCATACGATTATTTGATTTTAAAAGAATGCGACGCGAAACAAATAACTGATAAACTCTTTTTTCTTTTTTTAATTTCTGACTTGGACCGCTAAAAAAAGTGGACCGCTTGTGGTGCCGATTAAAAAGAAAAGGTCGAACTGTTTCGAATTACAGTGTACAGTGACACTGAATAAAATTTACTTTTGTTTTCTGAATGTCATTACTGTTATCGTTATTATTCTTTGTTAACCCATGTGAAATAAATATGTACGTATCTCTGTAACTTGTACCAGCCTTTCTTTCCAATATTTTCCACCGACCGATTTTCATTCGCGTAAAAGAAATCTACACGTGGAGCGGATGTGTGTGTGTGTGTATGTGTGCTTCGAAACAACTTCCCTCCCTGACAGAGAATCCCTCGGTTTATCCGTGGAATTACCGCGCAGCGTCACCGCGGCGTCAAGTCGCAAGGCTAATGCAAGCACATCGGGCCTTAAACGCGTGCAGCAATCACCGCCGCCCAAGTACTCCTCCTCGTTATCGTAGAGCGCAAGGCGAAACTTCGCAGTCCCCTTTCGTCGTAATCGCGAACGCAACGCGGGCCCTAATTACTGCCGGGGCACCAGATAAGCTTAGGGATCGGCGTTCATCCTCTGCCGTTCTATATATTCTCTTGTTGCATTTGTTGCTCGCCATTCGACGCAGGCCCGAGGTGTTTCGAAAAATTTTCCAAAATCATTTCAGAGATAATTCGTTTGTAAATTGATTGTTTGTGAAATGAATAATTGTCTCGGAAGTAATTGTTGGAAGTCGTTCCACAAATAATTCACTTGTAAAATACTAAGCAATAATATGTTGTACTTGGTGTGAAAATTTTTTTTCCAAAGTCATTTCAGAGATAATTCGTTTGTAAATTGATTGTTTGTGAAATGAATAATTGTCTAGGAAGTAATTTTTGGAAGTCGTTTCACAAATAATTCATTTGTAAAATACTAAGCAATAATATGTTGCACTTGATGTGAAAATTTTTTTTCCAAAGTCATTTCAGGGATAATTCGTTTGTAAATTGATTATTTGTGAAATGAATAATTGTCTAGGAAGTAATTTTTGGAAGTCGTTTCACAAATAATTCATTTGTAAAATACTAGCAATAATATGTTGCACTTGATGTGAAAATTTTTTTTCCAAAGTCATTTCAGGGATAATTCGTTTGTAAATTGATTGTTTGTGAAATGAATAATTGTCTCGGAAGTAATTTTTGGAAGTCGTTTCACAAATAATTCATTTGTAAAATACTAGCAATAATATGTTGCACTTGATGTGAAAATTTTTTTTCCAAAGTCATTTCAGGGATAATTCGTTTGTAAATTGATTGTTTGTGAAATGAATAATTGTCTCGGAAGTAATTGTTGGAAGTCGTTCCACAAATAATTCACTTGTAAAATACTAAGCAATAATATGTTGTACTTGGTGTGAAAATTTTTTTTCCAAAGTCATTTCAGAGATAATTCGTTTGTAAATTGATTGTTTGTGAAATAAATAATTGTCTCGGAAGTAATTGTTGGAAGTCGTTTCACAAATAATTCATTTGTAAAATACTAAGCAATAATATGTTGTACTTCGTGTAAAAATCGAATTAATTTATTTCCAATTGAATGGTTCATTTGTTATTTCGTGAAATGTTTGCTGTTTATTATTCGCCAGATACTTTGTTACTCGATTTTCATAGAAATAACTGGTTTCAGTTTCCAGTTTAAACTACGTATGTAGTGACGAAATCTTTTTAAATTAATAATAGATTATTATTATTATTTGTTAGCAGTAACATTATTATTATTATCATATAAATTAACAGTATTATTGTTATTAGTATTATTATTATTATTATTATTATTATTATTAATCTCGTCCCATAACTTTGTACTTAGGTTCATTTTCCACATTAAACTGGATGCTTTCAACCAGTTGCGCTGGCAACTGATTGCGGACCATAACGAGTGACCAAACCGTACCAACAATAATTCGTCGCTTTTTGAACTAACTCGTCGGCATGACGTCACTGGATAGAAATTATTGACAAGTAATTTAACAAATTTATTATTTGTTTCGCCCGGGTTATACGTAAATATACTTAAAACTGATTTATGACAAAAAATTCTCGACGTGCGTGGCACGTCATTCCAGCGCAAGAGGTTATAACTGGAGATTACTGTATTAAAAAAGAAAGAAAAATATCGAAGACACAGAATTACACAGAGAGTTGATCGATCTTTCGACAAACTGGTCGAATGATCGATGAAATTGTGAACGCTACTCGAGATTAGAGCCAACGAAAATATGTACTTTCTACGGGATTAGAAGTGTTACAAGGTGACGACTGGAAAGGAAGGACTGTAACACACGGTGAAAGAAAAGTTGGAAATTATTCCGTTCATTGTTCTTAACGTTTCGACGGACTTGATTATTTGAAAATACCGCTCTCGGTACGAGACGTTTTTCCTTTTTTTTTTCTTTTCTTTTCTTTTCTTTTCTTTTTTTTTCGAACAACGAATATCCAAGCAAATGGATGACAATCTTTGCCCTGGCTTATTGCGACATACTCTACGAATTCCACCCATCCTTCCCGAGGCCAGGAATTTCTCAATTGAAATTGCTCCGCGTACACGTAACTGAAAATGAGCAACGACGAAATCGTCAACCGAATTTTGACTTCGCGGTGAAATTACCGCGAAGTAATGGAAACAAGAAAAAAAAAAAGCTTCTCGTTACGAAAAATTATTACCAGTATCGCGTTACGAAAACTCGTATTATCAGTATCGTCATTCCTCTTTAGTTGTACTTGTGCCGATTAATTAATCAATTCACACAGCGAGAGAAATTGCGCCGTTTTCTTATTATTATCAATTATGTATTTCAAATACATTAATGAATCTTGTGGAGTTTATCGCCGCTGTCCGTATTTAATAGATAGTTCAGAAAAAGCATATTATTTGCGTCCCAGAGGAAAGAAATTGCTGCCAATGATCCGTATTTCATTTACAATTGTAAAAATTGCTCGGTGACCAATTGAGAACCCCTGTGACGGCTCCAAGGTATGAAACAGTCGAAATGAAGCGAATGAATGAACGTGCTCCGCGCACACAATAGAAGGGAATTGCATTTCTTACAATCTTGCGGTGCTCAGTTAGGAACAGGCGTTTCAAGCTATTTATATTTTGAGGCACGGACAAAACGCGGTGAAAGAGATGATAACGCGTTACCGCGACTTTCAGCAGGTAACACGTTCAACGAAAAATGAAATTCCAATTGACGTGGATTAACAACGTTGAGATTTACAAACAAAGCCTGACAATATGAAATATTCGTAGCTAAGAAGAAAATTATCATATCGTTAGTGATTCATCGAGGCTTGTGAATTTTTCGAACCGCCGTAGTAATTGTGAGATACCTAACAGACGAAAAACGATGAAAATATCAAAAAGTATCTACAAAGATAATATCATTTATTAGATAGCAAAATAAAGATTTTCTCAGGAAAATATTAACCACTTGGCGCTGGCAACTGATTGCGGACCATAACGAGTGACCAAACCGTATTACAATCATTCGTTGCTTTATTTTTGAATTCACTGGTATATCACTGGATAGGAATTACTAAGAATAAATTTATTCTTTTATTTTGCCCGGATTACATTTCAATATAAAACTGAGAAAATGTTGCAATTTTGGAACAAAAAATTCTCGACGTGCGTGACACGTCATTCCAGCGCAAGAGGTTAATTAGGGACACCCATAATGTCGTTCTTTCATACTATACAAAATTTTATTTTACTTTATTTTACAAAACTTTATTTTACTAGAGTTAATACAATTTTAATCTATAATATGATTTAACAATAAGCACGCTAAATGTCAATATATTTAACTAGAATACTATTATTTATTAAATTTGAAGAAAACGACAGTAGAATCACACGAGGAACCATGACTGTTATAATCAAGGAATGAAAAAAGTTTAAGGATAACAGTTATTTTTTTTTAATCGAAATGTTTCTGATCGCAAGTTTTAAGAAAAATTTCCTTTCCTTTCGCTAATAAACCGATGAAAGAAATTTATTTATATGTAACAGTTGTCGGTGAAGGGAAACTCTTTTTTCGATTGTTGATAATAATTACCGACGAGAGAAATTTATCTCGATTCTCTTTCTTCGCGTTAACATTTTCAGGGACGAATTTTTAATTTCAGTTAAAACAAAGGAACTGAATTTAATTTCATTTCATTTTTGGCACATAAAGAAAATGCACAACAATACTTTATACCTCACGCTATTGCGAACGATCGAAATGAAGGTTCCCTCGTCGATAACCATTACGAGCAACCGAAATAAATTTTCCTTATCGATAACTATTACGAGCAATCGAAATAAATTTCCCTTATCGACAACTATTACAAGCGGCCTAAATATAGAATCTTCCCTCGTCGATAAAATGATGAAACGAAAAAAAAAAAGTTGTCGATCGCTTATAATCGTTATTTATAACCAAATAACTGGTTTAATTTCTTGATCGTGTAGTATTTTCAAAAATATTCTTCACATTCTGAGATTAATATTTTCAACGTATACACAAACACGATAAACAAGTTTCGAGATTCTTCTCCATAAAAATTTCTGTGATTTATTGTTATTATTATCTGCACCTAGTATACGAAGAATTTTTTAAAAATTTAAATTAATACCAACTGAAATCTGCTTCTAACCAATTTCACTTGTACGAAGGATTGTTTTACTCGCCATTTCTTTCATTACCAAAATTTAAATTTCGTAAAATTTGCGTTTCCAACCAATTTAATTTGTTCGAACGTGCATGTCCGTCTGTTTTCCCTCCACGTGGCCTCTTCTCAGTCAATATCGCGTCGGTCTGAAACCTGTTGACAATCTAAACGTGAAAAACCGAATCGCAAGCCAGCTGTGGACGCATCACGCCCGTCTACTACTCTCTGCGCCTACAACCCGATTTTTGATACGATCTCCCGGCATTAATTGCTATTCGTAGATGCCCCGCGGCAGATAAGAGATATCCGATTAGTTAGCTACGTCGAACGACAGTCGGCGTCCAGTTGAAAACGACAAAACGATACTACTAGATAACTCTAGAGCACGGCGAGCGTGTAACTCGCGTGTTAAGTACGCCACGCGTGATATAATTTGTCCTGTCGACCGTAGATTCGCCCGGTCGAGCACGATCGAAACGAATTGAGAGATCAACAGAGAAAGAATTTACACGTTCCAGAACTTTTCAGACGAGTCTCGAGAGACAGTGATTACTTTGTAATCCTTCTTTCCACTTATTTTTGTCATTCTGATATGAAATTTGATAAAACTGATACGAAAATATAAGAGAAAACTAACTTTGTTAATACCTTATCTACAAATGATGCCGTTGACGCGAATCATACGAATGTTGTGCGCGTGTAGATCTTGTAAAGTCTCATAACACATGGAAAATTGTCTCAATGTCATACTAAACAAAATGATTATTGACTTCTCAATATATTAAATTTGTAATTCTATATACGGACTAAATTCTCATTTCTGCGAAACATATATAACGCTTCATTTTTCATACAGTTTAACTTTTTTCTAAAATTTAAGTACAATTTTTTTATTTTTGTTTGTTTCAAGTAAAAAATGTTCATCTTTCTGTTAAGTAAAGGCATTTGTAAAAAATTGGCATATATATATTTTTGATATGAAATCAACGAGAAGATGATTTAATTTTAAATTAAAGTTCAAACACGATTGTTTTATGTTTTATATAAGAGAGAATCCCACCCTATATACAAGAGAGAACTATTGTCTCTACACTCGCTTCTCCAGTTTCGGCGTTTGTCGTTTCTCGTTTCTCTGTGTCTCGTAGAACGTCGAGAAGTCGGCGTAAACGAAACGAAACGAAACGAAACGAAGGGAAAGGAAGAGCGAAACATATTAAACCGGGGCTCCGCGATACGTTTACAAGCGATATATAAAGGGATGATGCACTCACGCACAAAGGCAACTGGCATTCAGCGTCACTTTACTTTCGTTTCGTTTCGTTTCGTTTCGTGTACGAACTCGTAATGAGTCAACGTTTAATTCCTGGCACCGCGTTCCCTCGGTTGACAGCAAATACCAATTATTACTTTGCTTGCGCAATCTTCTACTCTACCTCGTCCACGCAGAGAACAAATAATTATTCCACGCGTTGAATAATTTTACCAACCAGAAATCGTGCAAAATCTTTACCTCAAGATAAATAATTTAACGAATTTAACAAATATCTATCGTGATGTATCGATTCCTCGCGACTCTTTACTCCTCAGCTAGTTTAGTTTAATTCCATCGTTGTATAAAGTGTACACGATGTGAAATCTCGCCAGTTCTGGTCACTTGATGCGCTCGAAGTGAAAAGCATGTGTCTTTCACTTTGTGTGATTTTCAAAAGTAAAAACTCAATATCAATTGATACGTGATGCAATTGGTACAATTATTTTCGAATATATTGTAATTAACGCTTAGAACTACCGATGATTAAACCATATACCATATACCATAAACCATATACGTGTATAAAATTTCCATCAGAAGTATTAAAGTAAGAGAGTAAATATCATGAGGTAAGAGAGTAAATATCATGAACATTCACGGTTGAAACTATTCAAACAGTAAAATTCTTATTTACTTATTTACTTATTCCAATTTTGGTTATACAGCACGGGTTTGACACACCTGCCTTAGAGCTTTTATTTGTACATTTTACGAAACAAACTATCCAACCTTTCAAAAATATATTGTTTTACATCTATAAGATTATAAATTGGTCAGTTTGACCAATCAAACGTCAATGAATTTTTCAGTGAAAATTATTGTAAAACACACGGCAACCATTTCGTTCCTCGAAAGTTTTGTCAATTCTGACCCCCTTTTTACAATATGTCAGAGCTTTTCAAACTTCACCACCTAACGACCCCCTTTACCAAAGCAAGTACTTTCGCGACCCTTCGGTATACAGAGTACATAAACTCTGGAATACGAATTAAAACATTTTTGCTGATAAAGAATAAATCATAAAGAAAATTTATTCGAAGACAATTCTTTAATATACATACGAATATAATTTTAACATGAATTAACACGATCGAGACGGTGTGTCGATCCCTGCGGACCGACAGTTTATTATTCGTCTGACCGATGTCGGACACTTCAGTCTGATAAATACACTTGATTTTTATTAATATAAAAGAGTACACGTTAAAAAAAAAAATATAATTTACATAACATAAAAAATACAAGTAGCCAAATAATCGCACGAATTTTTTAGTTTCGCTGAAATGGCCGCGACCGAATTTCTCAAATATTATTTAGTTACGCGATCCGGTGGTAACTTTGAAGAAGGTTCATACCAACAGAATCGATCGCAGAAATAAATCTCGCGTAGCGTAATCCGGTTGCGAGACTTCTCTAACGAGCGCCGTGTAGAGAGAAGAGAGAGAAGAGCTCCTCGGCCGGCGTAGGAAAGTGATACGAATTAATTCGAAACGCGGAACGACGAGCGGGGGCTGAACCTCGGGACCGCTCGCCGAGAGAGAAGCAGCACGACTCGGTCTAAGGCCGTAGAAAAGCGGTCTAAGGCCGCGAGCAAAAAGTGGAAACGCATAAAACGGGAAACACCGGCGAGCGAAAATTCCCCTCCCGATCGCGTTTCCCGTTGGACATACACACACACGCACACACACACACACACATATACGCGTGCAGGTGTGGCGCGTAATTATTTTTCAATGCCGCGCCGTCCTGTTAACGGGCCATTCCCAGGCGCAGGTTACACACTTGTTACGCAACAATAAAAGCAATAATAAGGTTACCTAAATTATTCCACTTTCTCTCCACGAGCGAGCGCATGCCGCGTCGTCTCTCGTCTCTCGTCGCGCTGTACACACTCGGTGACACGAGCGTTACGTAGCTACAAACTACAAACTTCGTCGCGATACACATTCCGTTCTTTACAAACGCAAAAAGCTTTTCCCATCCCCGAGATGACGAGACATTGAAAGAATGTTTAACACGTTCACTGTCCCGTGCGTCACGCATGCGATGCGCCACGTCCCGCGCAAACTGTGTGAACTAAACTTGAATGACTTTCGTTTAAAATCGTCAACCTCGCGAGATGAAGAAGTTGAAGTTAAGAAATTATACTTATTTATTGGAAGTTGTAAAACTAGTAAAACCTGGAACAACGAACGTTGTTAACCCCTTGCGCTAGTAAGCTGATCCGCGGACCATAACGAGCGACCGTCGCCTTCTTTTCGAATTCATCGGTGTATCGTTGGATAGAAATTACTAAGTAATAAGTTTATTATTTGTTTTGCCTGGGTTATATTTCAAAATGCTTAATTTACTTATATTTCAATATTTCAATATACTTATATTTCAATATACTTGAAACTGAGAAAATATTGCTATTTTGGGCATTCGAAACGGGTTAAATCTTTCTTTGAAATAATTGCTTCCCACAATAGACGTAGATTCGACTACCGTGGAAATTTCTGCAACAATTCAATTCTTTGCAACAATGTTTTTATAACGTTATGTTATAAGATACGTATAATATACATAATATACATAACAAAGATAATATAATGTTATTTTTCAATTCGACCAAACTTCTCTTGACTTTTCTAACTATAATGTCGCAGTAGAAATTTAAAAAAAAAAAAAAATGAAAAAACAAAGCAACTGAATTTTCAATTTCAACTCAATATCTAAGGATTAATAAATACGAATTATACGTACAACGTGTTCAATGAAGACTGACAATGAGATGAAAATCATAAGGCAAGGGATTGTGTTTGCACGTATGGCAAGAAAGATGAAGAATACAACGTCGCGAAATTTGCACGGTTATTTCAGCGTCACCCAATATACACGCCATTACAAACTCGATCTGCGTGCCAGCGATCGTGAAACGTTTGCTCCTCTTTTACTCATCTCGACGTTAACTGGCAACATCCATTACGGCCTACAACCGGAGAAAGCGATAACCCGCGAGATTCGAGTGTGACTTGCTTTTGTCTGTTGGAACAACCGAAATTCACGAGCACGAGATGCGTGACGTTTCAGTAGAGATGCCGCGAAAAACGGTCGCGCGAAACTGTTACGTAGACGTGAAAAGAGGCGGGCGAAGTTCCTCTGTCAATTTTCACGATCAAACGCGAAGAATAAACTTATCTCCTCCCTCCTCGAGAAATTAAGAATTCACACGATTAACGCGCGAGAAGCGACTGACCTCCGTTTCGAAAAAATTTTCGCGGGCGCCTCTCTCTTTGCTCGTTCAACGAAATAATAAATTTACGAGACGAGTCTCTCGGTACATGGGGTGGGCCAAAGTTTCTTCCCACCCATTTCTTTAAAAAAAAAACTAATTTTATTAATTTTAAATTAAAATTAAACTAAATTTAAGTTTAAACTGATAATTTTTTTTCCGTTACGTTCTACAAATCGGTAAAAAAATTTTTCTTTAAATATACTTATAACAAAAAAACTACGGATTTATTTTAGGCCCACCCTATATTTTCAGCAAATTTATCTTTTCTTCTTTTTTTTATTTTCCCTCCTTTTGTTACAGTGCGTATCGTTGTTCTGTTACGTCACGCGTCGTAGGGGAAGACAAATGTCTCAGATTCGTGAAAAAAACCGAGGCTACTTGAATAGGTTCTGTTACATAAGTTTGTGCATGGAGCAATTAATATTTCAATCACACCTCGACGTGTTAAAATGTGGTGACTCTTGGACAGTAAGGATCGGAACCTCAAATTTGTCAATCCACGTGACAAAAAAGTGGAAACTAAACTTGATACGCTGTAATCCGGACGCTTGAAACTTTATACAGAAAATAAAAGAAAATCGATATCGTGCACGACTATTATATCGAGTTTCGCCACGAAAAACTGGCGCAAAATACAATGCTTAACAAACGAACGTCCATGTCCCATGGGTAATATACGACGAGACGAGAAGCACGTGAAACACGTACGATTTTCCAGTCGAATCGTGTGGAATTGCAAGTTGCGATTTTGTCGCGCGCTCGACTATCTTAGGCTTTTCCCTATGATATTACTATTTTCAGATATGAGGAAGAAGATAACGTGCACGCCCGGTCCTCGATCCTACAAGCCCTAAATCCATCCTAAATGATTCATATCCAACGTGCATAAATCACCTCTAATTTTAGATTAAATCATTTCGTTCAAAAACCTTGTTCCTCGGGTATTCCTACCACCGACCACGGTGAATTCTCTACAACACTTTGTCACGACCTGCAACTTCATTATTTCTGTACGGTGACCAAAAAATTCGTTCGTCTATACAATAACTTTCAACAACAATTCATTTTCGTGTAATTTTCATTACATTTTCATACACTGATTCAGATAGATTCTAGCATTAGGTTGCCTAAACGGTAACTATATTTTTTTTTTTTTTTTTGGGGGGGGGTGCAAATCTTCCATGAAAACATTTTATATAGTGACAATATATTTATGTTCACTATTTTATTCGATCATTTTATACTTTATATTATGAATTAAGTAATTTGAAAAGTTTCGTCTTTTATGTATGTATTAGGTCCGCGTTTTTTGTGTGTGCAAATGAATGAATAAAAGCGAATTTTTTTGTGAGAAGCGAAAGCTTTCTTAGCTCTATTAGATTAGATTTTGTTCAGCCAAACTTCGCGATTCCACGTTCAAAAGAAGAGAAACGTTCCAAGAACGACTTGATATCCATCCTGACCAGCAGTGAAATTTAGCAAACCAATTCTGACACTGCCGTAGTTCGAAGGCTTCTTCATCAGATAATACACGTCGGATAATTTTTTACGAGCACAGTGAGAAAATTTGTTCCTTCTCGGAACTAGGGCGGCGAAACATGACAAAAATCGAAAAATCGTCGAACAACCAATCGTTAACAAAATCGTGCGTTTTGTTTTTCCAAAACAAGCTCGAACGATGAATCTGCAGTTTAGAACGAGGTTAGTTACACTTTACAGAAAAAAAAATTACTTTTGGCCAACCCGACACACTGTTTGGCAAATTTTCTCAATGATATCCAAAGCAAGTTACTTTCCAAAATTGTTAAACTCGGCGCGCATTAAATAAAACGTTCTTCCTTCGAAGATTAAAAGTGCGAGACTATGAAACTAGGAAAAAGTCCCTAGACATGTAGACCCCGCACCAACGTAACGAACCAATGTCTGACGACTTTTTTTGGTTCAGCTTCGAGTCAAAGACAATCTGTGGGACCGCGCGAGTGAAAAAGGTGAGAAACGACCTGCACGAAATTTGAACGCTGGTTGGTAATTATTTTTATTTAATGCGTAAAGAGACTCGCAGCGCCGATACTGCGCATGACAAGATTAATGCGATTACTCGTTCAGGTAACAGTGACACGGTGTGAACTGCCCTTGAGTGGCTGCAACATTGGCAACGCCGCAATACCGTGTCACACTCTGCCGACAACAGCGACGATTTCAGAGTTTTCCACGTGAAGAAACTCGCATAATCTCGTAACTTCAGCACGCGCTCCGTGGATACACGGCCGCGTGTAACCCGCGGTATATTCGCATGTGAATAAATGAGCGACCAATTAAACAGCGGTCCAATAAAATCTAGACATATAAAAAGCGACGGGAAGTCACTTTCCACAGTGAAGTTGAAGCTTGTTGGTGTTTTCACTTTGCTGGAACGTCGAATTAAAAGTTTCTACGGGGAAATTTTGATTAAAAAAAAAAAAAAAAAAAGTTTTGTCAAGCTGACGCTGGCAGAGGCGAAGTACAGCGACTGAAGTAAATTCCACTTTCGCTAATTACGTTTATTAAAATAACGAACGAAGGTTTTTCTCGACGCGGGGGAAAAAAAAAAGAAAATTATGACACCGTTCACCAGAAATTTATTAGCTCGTTTTAAATTTTAAATTAAGGATAAAAGAGATCTCCTCTTTTATTCATCTCTTTTAAATTGTAAATTTAATGCCTCCTGGTTTTTTCGCAGCCGATCACGTTTTTCCGCGGCTATGCGTTCGAAAGTATTAGGTTAAGCATGAATTAAAAGATCGAGATAAACTATCGAAAACCTTCGCGGTTGACCGTTCGCACGGACGGAATGTTCGAGAGGTACGTGCGAAATCTAATCGACAACGCATCGTGGAAATTATTTGTATTTGCAACAAGCGTTATTGTGCAGTCCTTGGCTCGAATATTACACCTACGATTAATCATACGCTTTCACCGATTATTCCTTTCGCTGTGGAATCGACGTTTTACAACCAAGCGGATGTATCCTCGATCATTTGTTGTTCAAACAGACGATTAGGAAAAAAACGATGCACCCCCGATCGTTGCAACGTTGTCCGAAATTTCGATTTTCTGAAATGATCGAAAGATACGCATTTATATTCGGAGGCGAGGAAAAAGGCAGCGTGAATTCGAATCCAAGGGGACAAGCAAAATGAACTGAAACAAATAGACACTGTTCGTGATAACGGTGCGTTCTAAATACCGGCCGTGGAGATTCGAAGACGAAATTACGTTAAAAATATTTCCGAGATACCCCGAGAAGAAGCCGAGAGGTCGTGTAGCGACGTTTCGCCCTCTCGCGCGGGACAAAATTAATCGATATCCGTCTCGTTATCCGAGAAAACGGTACCTGCCATTTATACAGATTACACGTACACACCGTAAAACGTCTTTCCTCCAGGAACGATTACTAATTCATTACGCGTTATGCAACAAATGATTGCGTGTACTAATGATGCATTGTGTAAGTTTACGCATAATAAATATATATATATATATATGTATATACACACAGGGGATACATAACGGTGCATTTTACGCCGTGTTATTTTTGCCTTGGTGTGCTTAGAAAAATATACGTTGCCAGATCTTCCTTTCCCGCGCCTCTATCGGTCCCGCTGGTGTATCGTTCTTTGAAGCAGACCGGATCGGAGAAACGAAAACGAGAAAAAAGATCGATTGCAGAAAGAATTACTTTGATATTTCTTCAAAACGATTAACACGTTCCGTTTGCCGCGTCGATTTTTGATTAATTTCCGTTTAAGCCGCGTACGCTCCATGCTATTATTACGATTGATAGTTTCGCATGCAAAGCATGTGTTAGAATTTTTATAATTGAAAAGATGCGTAGAGTTTAAGATGCGTTACAGAGCAAGGTGATAAATTTAATTTTAGATAATTGTTTGAACAAACAAGCATGAACATTTATTCGCATGGTTCCTAACGTAATACTTTTCAATGATTAATTTAGTCACTAATTCTCCAAATTAATTCGTCAATAATTGCAAAACTAATTTAACACTTTACCGACCGGTAGCCTATTAATCGGCTACCTATCAACCGCTACCGGTCGGTAAAGTGTCGAAATAAAACATTTTTTGTTCGAAACATTTTTAGCATTATTGTTTGTGTATACAATAATACTAAATAACAATGACTAATGAATTAAATAACAATAATTTACTATACGAACGAGTGAATTAGGTTTTCAGGAAGGAAGTTCACGTTCCTCGAATAAAGCGAACCCGCGCCGCGTCTGGGCAGATTCGACAAAGGGGAACGATGGAACCGATGGGCCGAAACAAAGGAATTACATCATCGAAGCGCGCGAGAAAGCGAGAAAGGGAGAGAGAGAGAGAGAGAGAGAGAGAGAGAGAGAGAGAGAGAGAGAGAGAGAGAGAGAGAGAGAGAGAAATCACCGGACACGGAGAGTGATCGAAAATTGAAGGTGTTTTCGCGAAAGGAAACGCGGTCAGGGCGTGAGTCAGGCAAGGCAAAGAAAGAAAGCCAAGGCAACGTTATTTTTCCCGTTGAGACGGACGGATGGGTTGGACGTACGAACTTACGAACGTAGGAACGAACGAAGTAGCGGTGGTCGGACAGACAAGCAAGCAAGCAAGCAAGCAGCAACCAGGCAGGCATAGAGAGGCGAGCAAGCGGACGGACGAAGTCGGCCGGTCGAGCAGCCGGCCGGCTTCGCAGCAACGACCTGGCAACGTCGCGTCGTACACCGGAGGATCTATATCCCGAGCTGGCGCAGAATGGCGTGGCGTGGCGCGACGCGACGCGACGCGACGCGGCGCGGCGCGGCATGGCATGGCACGGCACGGTTGGTTCGGCGCGACTCGCTTCCACTCGTTTCCACTCGGTTCGCAAGCAACCACGTGACTTGCTACACGCTATTCGCTATTCGACGGGCATCGGGCCGATTTTGCCTGCTTTTTTTTTTTCTTTCCTCTCTCCTCCCTCTCTCTGTCTCTCTATCTTCCTTTCTCTCCTCTACCTTTTTTTCTTTTTCTTTCATTTTTTCTTTTTACACTTCCTCCGGGGCCTCTTGTGGTTCCACGCGCAATCACCGGTTTGTATCTAGGAATCTAACCTTATCGATCGTCACCTCGATCGATGCGTTTAGCGAGGCGCGCTCGCTGTGCGTTTCCGCGTTCCGGCGCGCTCCCGTCCAACGGTTGCACACGTCGTCGTCATCGTCTCCTTTAAATGCATACATACACAGTGGACGATCGTAGACAAGGGCTACGGACAACTGACGATCCCAAAACAACGACTCTACTGGACCGTGGCAACTCGAGAGAGAGAGAGATCCCGTCACTGATGGACGACGTGGATTTAATTACTCACGGTTCGCGTACGAGAGCGCGTAATGCCTCGCGATGGCACGCACACCGTGTCGTGGATACACCGTCTCGATGATGAATCAGTTACATAGTGGCGAAGAGCTATACGTGGGCCCGTACGCCCACGCGAGGACGAGCCAAGTTTCTATTTCGCTACATGTGGCTCGCACGCGACTCTTTCTCTCTCTCTACTCGATCCGAGTCCAGTCAGCCGCCGCACACGCTCGTCTCGCTTGTCTTCTATCTTACGTTTCGTGTGCCTCTATAATTTCCTCAGCGACGACCTGTGGATACGTCTTGTTCTTCGATACGCTATTGCATCTCGTTTAATACGAGGGAATTGATACGTAGGAGACACGCGAGTGAGGTCTCCCCCCTCCCGAGGAGGAGGGAGAGGGGGAGGGGGAAACGCCGTGTCGTTTATATCCTTCGTACGGCGAGTACTGAAAGCCGAGTCAAGGAATTCGTTCTGGAAGCTGTTATTTTCGAATGTGCCGCGCCGGATACCTCGCGTGGAGAGGAGAGAGAGTTTCTAAGGTCTTATTTACGAGCTAATAAAACATATTGTCGGGCCTCGATTACCGACTATGCCAAGTCGTGTTACTTAAACGCGTCCTTATACGACGCGTCTCCCCCGGGAACGATGACCAATCGAAACGCACAAAACAGTGGTGGAGGACTTACGGAAATCGTCGAATTCGAACGATAGAAAATAGTCGGTTGAAGGACAACTTGATAACTGTACTCTCCTCCGTTTTCTCGCTTCTCGTTCCACATTTTAATGACACGAAAATTCATCTCCACCGGCGTGTTTTTACGACGAGTCGTTCGCGAGTCCCCGAGCAAACTCAATAGAATAAAGGGTACTCGGCCCCCGGTGGTTGTTTCGTCGAACGAGCCACGCGTCCGCGCGAAAGTTGTCGCAATTTCACGGTGGAAAAAAAGAGGAAAAACTCGTCTTCGTCGACCGAGCTGCTGCGCCTCAGCTCGAAAAAGCTGAGATTACGAATCTCTCCTCTCCTTAGATCGAGGATACAATAGGATAACCTCGCGAGAATGCTTTGTTACGTGAGAATGCCGAGAACACGTTCGTGTTTCGTGTCATCTGTTTCGAATTAAGTACGTCGGTTGTTACGCAGGTACTACACACGCGCACACACACATATATATATATCATACACGTGTGTATCAATTGTCAGTACAAAGCAACAGAATATGTATCGTTACGCAACTTCTTATCGAACGAGTTGTTTAACGCAGCACGCGGTATACAGTGTCTATAACAGTGTCTAAAAATGTTACTATCGTTTCCACACGCCATACACACGATAGCAACAGTCTCCACCCTCCTCTTCTTCCCTGTGCATGTGCACAGCGCATATTCGTCCACGAGAATATCGGTTTTCGAAGCGATTATTCGCCGCTTACGCGAGTTGGCTCTCCCACACGTTTCCCTGCGCCACCGGAAAATCGTTCCTTATGTCATAAAATGTATAACGCTGAACGGGCTGGTTTATTACCATGGAACTATGTGTAATCGCGCAATTGTGTATACGCGAGCGTGCATTTGGCAAAGTTTGGAATTTTAAATGGCTCATGTTCGTCGACCTAATAACTGACCGACATATTTTCCACGTATTATTTTTCTCTCCGTCTATTTCTATCGTGAAAAGGAAGATCCTCGTAATTAACACTATCAAAATGATCAACATGACCAATTTGCATAATTTTTGTTACGCATTTTATAAATGTAAAACAGTGTGTGTTTTTAGACAATTTTTACTTCAATAATTCCTTGTAAAATACATAAATAAAAGCTCTTGTACAAAGATTTCTGTTTCTTTTACTGTAGCATCTCTGATGGAAATGTGGATGGCTTTAGTCGTCGGTAGTTCTAGTATTAATAAACGATAATATTTGATAGCAAATCACTCGAATTTTCGAGATTCAATTGAATTTAATTTCAAATTCCGCTGATTTATTTTAGTTGCACAGAACGCTTTCGAATAAAATCGCGAGCAATCTAAAGCGTTAATTATCGTGTTTTATGTGTATTTTAATAGAGGACGATGAACTCGGATTGTTTCACGACGTAACAATTACCCACGAATAATAAATACTGCGTCGTGGCTGAAGAACGTCCGTGCATGAAAATGTTTAGACTTTCGATACAACTTACACAACAGAATCGGGAATTGTTTTTGTGAAATTATTTCAGGAGACATTTACAAAGATTCACTTGATACGCAGTCAGTGTATATAATAATTCAGAGAAAAAAAAAATTTCTTTTTTTTTTATTCAAATAAAATAATACGAATAAAAATCGAATAAAAATAATAGAATTATCGACAGTTGTAATTGTTCCTCTTTTGAGAAAACGAACAAACGAAATTACAAATTCCTAGAGATCGAAATAAATTCACCACGCGATTTTAAATTCGAGCCTAACCCAAGCGTCTGGTTCGCGATAACGAAAATATTCGCAAGCCTATTTAGAAAATCCTAAACCATCGAAAAATATCGAAATTCCGCAACATAAAACCTACCATTACTGGGGGAACGACTGGCTAGTCGCGCCTCTAGCGAAAGTGTTAATATTGATAGAGCCACGAGGAACAACAGACAAGCAGCGAGATAGTTTTAGGCAGCGTGTAAATACCTAGGCGTATATAACGGACGGTGCCTTTTAGGATACGAAGAAGAAGAAGAAGAAGAAGAAGCAGAAGCAGCAGCAGAAGAAGAAGAAGAAAAAGAAGAAGAAGAAAAAGAAAAAGAAGAAGAAGTAGTAGTAGTAGTAGTAGTAGTAATAGTAGGTATCTCAGGTAGAGAACGGGCCTCGAGATAGGTTCAGTAGAAACTGGAAGATGTTGGATGCAAAAGGTTTTCTTTGAAGAAAAAAAATGAGAGAGAAAACACGAGGTAAAAAAAAAAAGAGAAGAAAAAAAAGAGCAGCAGGTGTCGGCACAATTCGAGGCTTCAAAGGGAGAGAGCTCTTAAATTTTTTAACTCAAACATAACGACGGATGATACATACACGCCGTGTATTTCTTTCTTCTTCGCTCATTCTTCGTGAGAAGATTTTGTGTATTTCCGTGCACGCGAGAACAGGGACGCCGAACTATTAGACGGATCGCGCAGAGATGTGTTTATGTCGAATATTAAACGGCTAATATGCATACACATGGCTCGCGAGTGCAACTCTAATTGTTAAAGTACCAGCAAAGCTAGTAGCCATTTGTTTCGTGGGATTAATTTTAAGTATAATTTTGCAAATAAGCAAAATTGATTGTATTACAATTTGATGTTTATTTGAAAGTTTTGTACATGTATTATTTCATTTAATAAAGGTAATTAAATACGATTTTTTGTATAAATCCTGAAGTTACTTACAAAATTATAATTTCAAATATATTTATATTATTTTCAATGCTGAATACGAAACTTTTATTAAAAATTGAATTAGAAAAATATTTTTAAAATTAATTTGTATCATTTTATTAATTTGTATCAATTTGACAAGCTTGCGCGAAATTTATGATCTCCAAGTCTCAAAATGAATTAAAACAACGGGGAACAACAAATAAACAACGCGACAAACAACGAAGATCTTTGTCCTTTAAACTACTCCGTCTTGCATAATAAGATATCGAATGTGACGCAACGAAAGTGTTATTTCATATCGTTTCTCGATGCACAACAGATGTTCGACAACTTCAGATCAACTAGAATGCTGAATCCCTTTTGGCTCATTAATTGAAATTGACTCACGCAAGAAACGCGTGAGCCATTTTTGTCCTGCAATCGAATTCTACGTGGGGCCCTGCATGGCCTCAAAAACCTCTTGCCCTCATTACTAACTCAATCACCCTAACACAACTAAGACACTCCACGAATATACTGCACGCTAAATGACTCGCATTCGACTATTAACATATTCCACTTCGAATATGTTATCCAATATTCAATTAAACATTAAAGATATTAGAACGCATAATAAATAAATAATTATACTGTGTTATATCGCAAAAATCGAGCGAACAGACAAATATGTTTTTTGTAAAAAAAGAGAAATTTCTTTTTGAAAAATTTTTAGAACAATGTTCGTAGATTACTTACGAATCTTAATCTCAGTGATTATACGATTGCGCAAAAAAAAAAAAAGTATATACGATAAGCGGCAACATGGAAGCTGCGGCAAACGCATGTAAAACTTTCGCCCGAGTAATTATTCGCTTAAGAGGTTAATTGTGCTAAGCAACTACGGTAACAGTTCCATTTACTTTACGTCTGCGGATGCTGCATACGCGCGAGACACGTCATGGCGATATCGAGGTAACAAAACGATGATCTTTGAATCGCCTAAATAAATAAACGACATCCGTATAAATTGGACGTTGAACGAGAACGAGTTTCACCGTCCGTTGGTGGACAAACGACGTAAGATTGAAACGAAAAAGAGGGAAAAACAAAGAAAAAACACACACAGAAGAAATGAAAAGAAGAGAGAGAGAAAAAAAAGGAAGACTCACCCTGCATTTTCAGCGGCAGCAATGGACATGTGCCTCCTCTCATCGAGGATGGCTGTGGCGTCAAACTGCCGGGAGAGATCCGTGGTAATGAGTTAAGAGTCACAGTCGAGTGTTCTCTTTTTGCACCATGTACCACCACCACCACCCCGTTCTCTTCTTTTATTTTTCACCACACAACCAATATTATATCGCGGATATCACTATAAACGACAATCAACCAACGCACCACTATCAATCACCACCAGGCACTTCTCTAATCCGCGATGAAATTCGTGAGATTCCCTTTCCCCTTTCTTCCCTTCCCTTCCCTTCCCTATCACGTTTTTCCCACCGTTGATTTCAAAATCACCAGTCAAACACTCAACGCCGAGCAGCAGCGGCGACAACTGCTCGCAGGTCCGTGAAAAACAACAAACGGAAAAAAACGTACAATTCTCGTCTCGATCTCAGCTGCTACTCTCCCGCTTTGTCCCGCTTTGTCGAATCGAGAAAAAACGACGAAAAATCAACGAAGACGGATAGTTTCCTTTCCTCGACCGACACTCACTGGCCGAGCACGCGTTCTTAATCGCATCGTCCTATCGCGCGCTCTCTCTTCGTTTACCGACATTCGGAGAATGTCCTTTTACCCGAGAATCGCGTCACGTCACCGATAAACACAAGATCACTGTGTCGCGAACGAAAAAACAAAAATATCCCCAGCGGAGTATTAAGTACACTGCTTTCTTTCTCTCTGGGTCTTCTTCTTGGCACTTCTTAACGACGACACACGGCTCTTCTTATCGACCGAGCAGCTCCGTCACCGTCGTTTCCTTTTCGCCCTCAAACATCGGGCTTGCCTCACTTTTCGACACGTCCGCCACTTTTTCGCTCGCACACGTCCACACTCGATATTCGCTGCTCCTTCTTCTCTATCGTTCACCGTGTGCGTGATCTACCGGCGAAGAATAGAAATCCTAGGGGCGTTCCTGTTTTTTTTAACTGCTACTGTGTGTTGTCACTGGCCGGGAACGGGGCGATCCGTTCTTCGCTTACTCTCCAAACGTGCAATCTCCTATAAATATTCAATGACGAGCGACTCTCTCGCGCGCGCAAAGACACCATCAACGAGAAAACGTTTCACGTGCGAGAAGAACGCCTGAGAATTATTATTTCTTTCAGGAATCGTTTCGCCGCGATTGAACTGTCGACGACTCGTTCGTCCTTCTCGACGAGCTTCCCTCGAACCTTGACTGCTTCTGCAGATCTTCGTAATCTCGCCGATCCTGTTAACGGAGAAGAAAATAATCGTTGAAGAAAGTCGATCGAAACGATTTACTTCGTTATTGTAAATAATAAATCTACGAAAGGGGAAAAGATAATTGCGCAATTTACTGACTTTTTCTTTATTCCACTCTCTTTGGAAGGAGCTCGATGAAACGAATGAAATCACGTTCTTTTTGTTTTAAAATCAAAGAGAATATAATTATTTGGTTTCATTCGCTTAGTAATCAAAATTCGGCAAGAATTTACTTGAAAAATTGTTAGTTCAAGCTTGAATTATCTTGGCTCAACTTTTTCGATGAATTTTAAATACCACGTGAATTAAATCGAAATGATATCGAAGTTAAGTGGACAAAGTTAGAAAAATATCACTAAACTGTGCAATTGTCATCTGAAATACTTCAAAAGAAAGCAATTGTCATCTAAAATATTTTAACAGAAACTTTTGAGGTCACGTTTATAAGTTGCCCAATATTTTATCCAAGATTCAATTAAGTGGTACAAGCAAAGCAGAAAGTGAAACCGATACAATAAAACGTAGATATAGACACTTGTGAAACTCCGGCGTCGTAACAGTTTCAATAAACTATCCATTTCTTGCTAATAAGATAATTTGGATAACTTTTTCTCGAATATACTAAAAAATGATAATTTTTAAATTACCACTTAATAATGAATCATTACGAATCACAAAATCTGACAATCATACGTAGTTAACCTCTTTTTACACAAATTGTCGTCGCGCCAATTTATTACATGTTGTCAAATAACGAGCACATTAATTTCAATTAGGACATCGTTTTCTTTTTCTTTTGTCNTTTTTTCTTTTTTTTTTTTTTTTTTTTTTGTGAACCGAAAAACGCTTATTGCTGTATCACAATCTCACGCATCACATGGCGTCGCACTTGACAACGCACTACTAATACAATGGTCTGTATATGCGCATGTCCACACCCCATTCTGCTTCCGAACATATGTAGACCGAGGCACGTTTGGGAAAAGTTGATCGATATTGTCGTCGACGCTTACGTTCTCTCTACCCACGGGCACTACTTTTTTCCCCCGTGAAATTTCAAGATTCGTCGACCGACTTGACAGCTCGAAACAAGTACGAGAGAATGCATTTTGGACAATATTTTTTACGCGATGTAATTATAAATTATCTTCAAAATTAAGCCAACTTGCATTCGAAATTGGTAACAAGCTTCGTGTAAATGTCAAATTTATTACGTCGATTCACTATTGCAAAACTTTAAATTAAATTTAATCCTCTCACAGACGATGAAAATTAGTTTTCAAAGTGTTCTCAATTTTAACGCGCACTGTCACGTATCATACGTACTACATGGAAAATCGTTAATTTAATAAAATATATCCAATATGGCACTACTTCTACTTGCGAGAGATGGTACAATTACCAAAATAAACGTATGTTCTATTCGACATATTTTACTGGTTTTTGAACTGAAAAATCCAGGTTACACCGACCTGGGTCAAGGAGTTATAACTTTGGAAAATGATAGAAAGTACGGAAAGGACGTAACGAAAACGCAAATGCGAATAAAGTGTAAGGCACATAACTGTCGCGTAATTCGCATAATTCGCGTAATTACCCTTACCGATGATTCCCGATATGCTAGAGAGGAAATGTTTCATCTCACTTGGGGAATATAGAAAGCTCGTCGCGGAGCGCAACCGAAAGCGCGAGGAAATATGTGCGCGCCAGACGGCGCGTACAGCGAAGCGCGACGAACTTGACTCTCAAAGCAGTGGACCGTCCGACAAGTTAATAAAAACGGAACGTAGAGACCCCACTTTCTTATTATCGCGCGAACAAGGTACACTAGCGATCGTGTCACGCGTACACACTCCTATGCTCGCGATAAGTGTTTCACGCAACAGCGAGAAAATGAAAGACGGGCTTCGACAAGAGATAACGTACGAAAATTATATTACACTCACTGACTCTGGGCTCGACTGGAATAAAACTTGTTTTGTCCATTGAAGTTGGTCGCTCCAGCGCGAACTTCTCGTTTTGGTTACACGCGTTACACTCAACCAACCGGACGACGAGGACGTACTAAATGAAATTTCTTATCTTTTTTCCGCTTCGTGTCGTTCGTCATTTCCGAAAGAAGACTTTTCCTCTCTTCGTTCCGCGTTTGCTAGACGTTTTCTTCCACTCTGAAAGTTCACGCAGGTTCCGAGCACAGTTTTCCGTAGAAAAACACAACGGGGCGCCACGAGATGTAGATACTTCTCTCTCGCTCTTACTAGTATTTCTTCTTCCTCCACCACCTCTTTTTCTTCTTTATTCTATTTCATAGCCTTGTCTCACACGTGTCGAAAACGCGAAATCCTTTGCAGAGAGTTCGAAAAACACGTCGTTCGAGAAAAATCGAGGCTCGAACGTACTGAACAGAGAAAGAAAGATCGCGCCTCTTACAGTCTCGTCTTTTCTTCACTCAAAATATATATGCGTAATATTTTATAAAGGCGAAAGGCTTGCACAAGCCCATATAGACGTATGCGAGTGTGAATTGTCCTCTGTGTATACGTCTTACGCCTCACCCCTTTTCTCTAATACCGTTCTCTTTCTACGCAACATATATGTGTATAGGCACATATATATATATATCTCCCTTTTTCTTTCTTATCTCTTGGTTTCCGTTCTTTCTCCTCCGTCTTTCGCGATCTCACACACTATTTCCCTTTGCTTCGTTCTTTCTATCAGTATAGCCGTGTGCACGGCCCTATATGTGTGTACGTAGTATACCGTGCGCAGCTACGTAGACCATCCGTGTATACGAATACGAGTGGCAGGCGCGCGCGCCTGTGTTGCATTCGTGTGTGCACTTGATTAGCCGTGTGACGTCAGGCCGCGATTACATCGCTCGCGATTGTCACTCAAATCGACGAATAAAACCACAGAACAATTCAGGCGGGAAAGGTGGTCGAAGACACGCGGACGAACCTCGGACCGCGAAACGACGGACGATCCGTCGCGCAACGGCTAAAGGCGGCGGCGAGCCTTCGCGCAAACCACCCGCGGTATTCGTGAAACGACTGGCTCCATGCAACGATTGTAGTCGTACAGAGAGACGAGACGAGAGATGTTCCGCTAGATGGCACCACCATTTATCGCGAGGGGGCTCCGGCGGCCGTGCATACTGCGCTCCGCGTAGGTACCGCAACTCATCGAGCACTGTCGAATTCGAACGATTACTCCCGATCCAACCCGAATACTCACGATCGTGCACGAACGATTCAATATCAAGTGCACGACCCTCTCTCCGTTCCGACGAGCACATGGAACCGCGCGAATGACGCTGCGTGTCCATCAATTTTATTTATACGCTTATGTTCCTTCATCGTGTTTGATGCTGCGGTGTCTGCACCCCCCCCCCCCTCCCCACTTTCTCACATCATTTATTTTGAAAAATTTTTATACTCACCCAATTGTGAAATCACTGTTCACATAAAATAAACTTACAAATGTATATTTGCATATATGATGATTTTTATACTGATACTACAGAACTACATTTTGTTTTTAAATATTGATCCTATTTTTGAAATATTGATAATATGTACGTATAAGCGGAAGAGGATTGTATAGATCAATTTATTGCCATTAACAATATATCTGTATACAGTTATAACTTAATTGTTAACGAATTAGAAAATAGTAGTAAAAAATCTGGTATTTTTGAAAAATCCATATCACAAGCCCATTTACCATTTTCGTTACATATTTATTCTATTGCAAACATTAATATTTGGATCATCATTGGTTTTTTTCAAAAAGAAAATTAAAAAATTTAGAACAGTAAAAAATTTAAGAAATTTAGAAGATTTAAATTATTTTCAGTGATTATTTACTTACTTTTCTTTATTCATATATGTTACTAAAAATGGTAAAATGTCAGGACATTTTTCTTTTACTAACTGTTCTATATTCTGCGTGTTACTATTCAGCAATGATAAATTAGTACATGGTATCAATAGTTTGCAAACAGATATGGAGCGTGCCATAAGTGCTCTATGCAAAGCAGTATGGCCATCAACATCCCTTAAATTAGGGTTTGCATTGAATCTTAACAATAGTTCGACAATTTCCGAGTGACCTTGCATAGCTGCTCTGTGCAAAGCAGTAGCATGTCCACAACGTGTTTTTATATTCACTGCAGCATCATTTTCTAATAAAATATTACAAATTTCATAGTGTCCATTTCGAGCTGCATAATGCAACGCTGTATATCCGGCAGAATCTTCTGCATTAAGTAAAACACCTTTCTTCAATAATGTCTTTACACGATCCAAATCATTATATTGCGCTAAAAATTACATAAATATTATTAACAATAATTTAAAAAATACAGTAGTATAGTTAAGATAAAATAAATTTAATTATTTACCGGCGTACCATATACCACGTTCAAACTCCATTTCCACAAGAGACTGACTGACACCGATATTGCTATTTATACTGCAGCATGTATTACGATTATTACAGTTATGACTGTGTTCCATGTTTGCTGCAGATGTAATTACCTAGCAGTTCATCAAAAAAGAAAAAAAAAGAAAAATTGTGCTTAACAATATTTTTATCGTATGTAAATTCGAACATTACATAATTATATATGTATAAAAATAAATATTTATATTTCTAAAATTCATAGATAATTGTGAAGAAGGCACATAAAATATCACTTTTAAATCATAGCAGTCATATATTTTTCAATAAATGTTCATTGACAATATGCAAAAATGTATTTTGTTTATATAGTTTACATGTGTATAACTTTATGATATATGCGTGTCTGTATATCGAATTTGTACATGAGAATAAGGCCAGTATATAAAATCGACCTTTATGTATTATAATATTATTATAAATTTAATAGTTCCATAATTATTACTGATTTTCTTTAGCATAATACTGTACCAACAAATATAATATAACCTTATCATTTCATAAATGAATTCAACAAATAGTGAATACAATGTAAATTCTTTTGCAATATTATATAATATTAATGCTAGTTTTGATTCCGTATATTGTATAAAAATGTTCAAATATGCACAAATAAAATAACATAACATAAACATAACAATTCAATTTAATTAAAAATTAAATTGCAAATAGAAAATATAGAATGTCTCAGACATAAAGAAGACATAAACCGGATTAGTATTGCACAAAATGATAAGGTTAATATTGATACTGTATATAATAATAGCGAAAAAGATAAGCGTTGATATCCTTATTATTTTTTTAATCTCTCTTAATTTTATGAGCATATTATTTTTATGCGTTTTTATAATAATTAATAAAGTAGCTCAAAAAAAAAAAGATATTATTTGACCCAGAAAAGTATAAAAACTAGAAACTTGATTTTGTACAGTCTTGTTGTTAATTTATATAAAAATAAACTGAATACATTTTATATTTTATTCATCTCGAGATAGTAAAAATTAAATATATTTAAGTATAAAACGATGTAATTTTAATCTATTAAATGTAATATATGAAAATTTGCTAAAATTACTTGTGAAAATCTGTTGGTACAAATATACGTCAGATAAAAAATATACATTCCTAAAGCAAGTTAAAAAATATTGATAAAAATTTAATAACGAAAGTTTGTACACGAAAGTTGATACACACTATTTTATTTATCTACGTGTGTTCTTTGTATATAAATATTTTATATAATTAAATAATGCTATATTCATACTGGTTTCTTAATTTGCGTGCATATTAGGAAATGCGCACGCATACTTTAAATGTATAAGTAGTTTTTTATAAATTATAGTCCTGTTGATTTTACAATTCCCTTCGCAGTGTCCAAAATATTTCAATGTCTCCCGTGGTACCAATAACTCGATATCCTAATTCTGCCAAGGCGTTAATGACGGAAAGAGGTGGTCCTGCAATAAATTTTATTGCATAAATTAAGAGAAATATTCCATAATTGCAAAAATGTACGAATATACTACTCTCGTCTTCGACAAAAATATACCCAATATTATTTGTAAATTTAATGCACGATATTTATAAATATAATTTTTTATTATCAAATGAAAACAATTCCAGCTACTAAATATGTAATGACTAACAAAATATTCTAATTATTACTACTTTTACTATCAACTTCCAGAAACAAAATATATAATTTAAAAATCAGGATTCATTTTATCCAGAACATTTTTCATACATAAAACTTATATATTGTATTTTACATAACGATATTACAAAAAACGAAATAAAAAATATTTCAGGTAAATGAAATTTAATGAGTCATGAAAAGAATTTGTATAAAATGATCGATCGGTCACCTGTGATCATAATGCCGTTGGACACTTTTGCCTCAGACTTTGGAAAACGCTCGGAAAGAGCCAAAATTTCGTCCGAATTTAAACCAACCACAAAACTCACAGCCCCAAATGGGGAGCCTTTTAAGCCAATGTAATAGTAACTCTCATCATTTATTATGCTGGCTGATTTTCCGACGAATGTATTCCCTGATTGCGACATTGTTGAGCTAAAAGGGATTGTTAAACTTCGTTGTCTTTTACTGTCAAAAGAAAAATGTTGCTTCTAGAATGCTGTTGGGAAAAATATAAACATATTTTATAACTCCCTCATTTTCTCTTGAAAGAGAAAATCCTACTATTTAATTGCTAGATCTTATATAATATTAAGAATATTATACACAATACAAGTATGTCTAATTTCATAAATAAAAAATCAATACTTCTATTTTAATAAAAATATACTTTTATGTTTGATAATAAAAAAAGTTTACAGTAAAATCGATAAAAAAATTTTATTTAAAATAATATTAGGCAGTATGTTGTAATAAACTTACAATATTATATTTAAGCAAAAAATAGAAATTATATAACATCGTAAATTTATAATTTAATTTCTTTTTAATGTATGTAGAGGAAAAGACAAGTCATTATATATATATATATAATTTATAATATATTATAGTATAATTTTATATATATAATTTATAGTATATTATAGTATATTATAATTTTATATATATATATATAATTTATAGTAATTAAAAATTAAATTAAAAAATCCAAACAATTAGACTCAAATATATTTCTCAATATCATATAATTCGTTTAAAAATATTATATAAAAAAAAAATATGCAAAATGCATATTTTTTATAAATATTCACAATATTTTTCACAATAATATTCTTTTTATAGATATTCACAATAAGTCATATTTTAAAATGGATAATATCTTTCTCTTTTCTCTTTATCTCTATAGTTATATTTCATTAACAATAAGGTCAATCTTGAATTTTAAATATTATGTAAGTATGCAATAGTATTATTCATGACCAACAGATATAATTATTATTTTATATAATTATTATTTAGGTCTCCATTAAATTACATTTTACTCTTTGTTCATTATATTGCATCATACGAAGTTCATAAGACCAACGGGTATATTTTTCTTTGTGAAAGTCCCATTGTAATCTTTCTATTTCTAACATTTTACATTGTACTTCAAATTCTGCAAATTTTCTTGCGGCTCTTTTATGAAATAAATCATCTTCAGATATTTTATTTTGCAAGTAAGACTGAGACAATTTTGACACACTTGACTACTTGACTACTTGATTCTTTTTGATGACACACATATTCTTGAGGTGTAGTTATACAAAATTTTTAAAGTTATCTTAAAAATTTATTGTAAATAACTATTTTTAAAAACTAACTGTATAATTTAACAATAATTTCGATTGTAAATTATTTTTTTTCTAAATTATCAGATGTAGTAGTTGAAGTATCATTTTGATTTGTTTCCGCATTTCAACTGGCAAAATTTTCATCTGTGGTTTCGACTGCACTATTTTGATTTATGCAATTTTGTCCATTAATCTGCATTAATAACGTCATGTTTTGTGCTATTGCATTAAGTGTTTCAAATAAAACTTGAGCCACCCAATTATCTGGATAGCTCAAGTTTTAAATTGTTAAATTCTTCTTTCGTATTTTGATCAGCCATAATTCACTTTATGTCAAGGTTATTAGCTTTCTGTTTCTCGTTATGCGATATTGTTACGTTTAAATTGTTGCCTGACATCTTTTGGACACTTTAGGTATCTTTCCATATATCGTTTCATACAAGTAACAATTTGAATGTATGACTGATTACAAAATTTACAAAATGTAATCACTTGAGATCCCAACATCTTTTTATTATAGTAGTTCCACACAATTCCTTGTTTCTTTATTATGTCTCCTTTTTCAAGTTTCACAATATATGTTTTCAAACTGTTATATGTTTTATTTATTTTATGTTTACAAGACTTTCAATTTTTCAAATACGGAGCCAACTGAGATTTAACACAATAAAAACAAAAATTTTTTTATAGAACGTCATTTATATATTGTTATACATTTTTTTTTTATACGGAATCAAAACTAAAACCTTTAATGTTTGTATAGGAAAATGAGCACAAGTTAAAGATGAAAAAAATTGATTTACAATGTAAAGATTACATTCAAAAGTATTATTATTATTAGCGCAGCATCAAAAGTTAAATTAATTCTAATAATTTTAAAAGATATCAAAAAATACAGTTTATTTGCAACTTTTTAAACATATAAATTAAGATTATATACCTTTCAATTGTTCAAGTAATCAAACTAATTTTTTATTATCAAAAATTTGGCAAATTTGCATACATTTAGTGCATAATAAAAATCAATGCAAATTCGTAATAAAACGAGTTGTTGACTTATGCAACAACGAAAATTTTAAGCAAATATTGCATTAAGGAATATGTTCGTTACACGTTTACATACGTAAACATTGTTGCATAAAATGATCATTATTTAATAGAATATATTTGATGCCGTGGCATCAAATTAAAACGTTAGTCATTAAATACATAACCTCTGTAAGAGATATATGCGTGTTCGCCATTGTTATGAGAATGTATCGTACATTTGTAAATAATAAATATTTTGAATCCTATAATTTGTTGCGATTTATATATGTATGAATGTATATTAAAATATATATTAAAATTTTGCATAATTTAGTAAAACATTATTTCTATAGGAAATATTTTCTTTAAGCAAAATATTAAAATATCTTGTGAGTGGAAAATTTTAACAAAAAGATACAAAAATGAATACGAAAATTAGTATTCCAATGTAATCTTTAACTTGTTAACATTTTAAATCTGTACTCTTAACTGCATTTTTCTCGATGAGATTACATACAAAAAAATTTATAACATTTCATTTATAGAGTATGTAAAGTGTAAAGTTAAAAATAAAAATACGTGTTTATTTAACATTATGTATTTAAGACGTAAATGAAATTTACATAAAAACGAAAGCTATAAATTTATGCGATCATTTTGAGTACGAATTTCCAATTTTTATGAAAATAATGTTCATTAATTTTAAAATAATAAAGTATTAGGTTTTTGATGCAAAATGTATCGTATAATTATCAATAAAAATAAATTGGTTATTATAACGTAATCATACCTGTTTTGATAATAGGTTCAGGTTCAGGTTCAGAAAAATCTTTTCTCATAGTCCACATGTATTCATTATAATCTTGTTTGACACTTGTACTTGAAGATGCTACGACTTTATAACCAAGAACTTCTAAAGCAGTTAATATTACACAAGGATGTTGCAAATACACTATTGTCGAATCATCACAATATCCCCCAGAAGCAAAGCGGCTCAATTGTTCTATATCTGATGCTATAACACACGTGAATGTCATACTAGGTTTTCAACGTTATTTTGTTTCGATTTTTTACATATATAACATTTCAAAATTAAGAATTATAAAAATCATACGTCCAGCGGAATTCAATTGAAAAGCGATATGAATGATCTTGCATACAATATACGCGATAAATTATTATCATTTTATCAAGAAGTAATGTCAGCAGACGTATCGTTTTACTTAACCTATAAGATATCAATTACACTCATATCATAATTTAGATAAAATAATACAAACAAAGTCATTTTATATTTATTTATTAAATTAATGTATTAATTTTAAAAAATATTTTAATAAATTTCAAATTGTGTTTATTTCAGATTAACTAATATATTTAAATTGCATGATAAATTTAGAATTACTCAAATGATTTTATATTGTCAAATGATTTTATATTGGTTGATTTCTTTATTCAGAAAACATTTAATAAACATATTAATATAAATGACAATTGATTGATTAATTACTTTATCAATATGTAGATTTAGAAAGAAATCTATCTGTGTCTTTTCTTTATTGCAATATTTTATATTCAAAAACTAAAAATTTAATATCAATTAGCAACGTTTATTATTTAAACTGTTATTACATTAATAAATTAAATATAAGTATATTAAATATTTAAGCTTTAAGACAAAATATTATACCTTTAAGACCTGATACTAAAACTCTCCATGGATATCGGTGACCATATGATGCAAGATTTCCACGTACCAAAATGTATGGCATCTATACTATTATTCTACCACAAATTTTAATAAATATTTACATTATAAGACATACATGTATACTTAAATTATACTGATATATATAAACTTTATATTTTAACACCAGTTATTAAATTTAATAATGCATTCTTAATAAATGCATATGGTATATATGTATATATATAAATATAATGTTTCTTCCTATAAACTCAATTATTAGAATAATTATTGTAATTTATTATGTAAAAGCACGATTATTCAGTTATTAATTTAATGCAATAGAGATACTACAAATATATAAATATTACATTACAATAAAAGAAATTAAATTACTTTTTGGTAATTAAAATTGTATTAATTTACATTTTTTATACTTTTAAAATTTTTAGACACAATTACTAATTGTGTATATCTGATAGATATTGTTGACACACACATATTGCACACATATGCAATTTTCTTATTAATCATTATTTGTCAACCTTCTGTTTCAGAATTATTGTTAATAATTCTTATTAAATTAGGTGTACTCACCTGTTAATATGTACAAAATTTAATTCACCGATGCTATTTTTAATTAGAAATCTTTTTATACTTTACTATCAATTACTAAAAATGACGCGATCAAATCGATTTCTTGAGAAATAAGAGCACTGTTGAGATTTTTAGACTGGAAGGAAATGAAATTAAATGGACACATGACACAGCAATTGCAAGATACGAAAGTGCGCATATTCTAACATCCTAACTACATATAACTAGTATCAACATTTACAAATTCCAAACAGTTCGAACGACAAACATTTGGGTGGTTTTTCAATTAAGTTCACAAGTATTATTTATTATTGAATGCATTAAAACTTTGCGGTGGTTGGATAATACTTTATTCTCAAACAAAATTTTCCAATAATTTCTTCGATCAAATAATTTTGATTTTTATCATTTTTTCGCTATAAAGATTTTCATTTTATTGGCATATTATACGAATTTATCAATTAACTTATCAATCAATTTGCATAAATTACGATTAAAATAAGCAAAATAACTAAGTAACAATAATTATATTTTAATTGTTATTTTTTATAATTATATCAAAACTGTCTTTTATATAAAATTAAGATTACGATCTTGAAAAGAATATTAATTACAGAATATTATTATATTTTGTTGTCGCAATTTATAGATGTTTCCATTTATGGAATTAACTGGCGTTAAATAGGAACAAAAAACCAATCAATATCTTTGTTTCAAAGGAACTAGTATGCGGTTGGTTTATATAGATTTAATGAATTAGGTGAGCAGAATATCAATCGGTAATAGAAGTGTCATATTTCTACATTTAATATGTAAATGCGATATTAGTATGAAATTCTAAAATATGTTCCCTTAGAATAGAAAGAATATTTTGATTAATAACGTTATTCCAGTTTTAAAATGTACTAGCACTGTAGTTTTATATACGCATGTATGTATAGAGTTACTGCCATTATGGTCAAATGATATCTATCTGTATCCACCTTTCTATGGTTTAACAAAATTATATACTCGAAAACATTATAGTTACAGCTGAAGATATCATTTCTATTTCTCTTAAAAGTTAAATTGTATTATATTGAAATTAAAATTGAAGCGAATAGGCGAAGGCTAACAAGTAGAATTATTCAAAAATAGTGACAGGTGGTTTGACGTTTATTCGCCGCCATCGTTATTAGCGACAGCGATCTGCCATATTGCGCGTGATATAAAGAATTGTAATACATTTACGGTATTACGGTTGTTATCTGTACATCTAGTACGAGAATTTATTGTTTATGTAGTAATAACATTTCAACAAAATCGTTGTAAGTCGGTTTGTGGGAAAACATTCCACTGTAGTGAACTGCAAAACGGTGAGTAGACAATGCATTGTTGACATCAGAAACTTTTTTTAGCAAACAGTTGTCATCAGGAAATACAGGTTTCATCGCGCTTGTATTTATCAATGTCAAAACTGATGTTATCGTATTGTTTTACCTGATAAATTATAATTTGTCCAATATTTTCAACTAACAGCGAGATAATTGTTGTTTAAGCGATTATTATTTTGTTATTAATATTCTGTTGAAAAACATTTGAATAAACGCGTAAAAATCATTATTATATTTTTACATCGTTTTTCTCAAAAATATCCGCAATGCGTTATTTTTACTAGAATAATATATTAGGTAACACATGTAATATCTTTGTAAATTTATCACTATTAAAATGTTCATTTACACCAGCAGTTTGTAATCAAAATTTTGTTAAAAGAGGTACCTATAATTTGTTGCAACGTCAAATATATTGATGTCATAATTATGTCAGATATAATATAATCTATATAATTATGTTAGTCATTCACGTGTAGTAGTAATATTATTTGTCACAATTTGTATTTTACTTATTTATATCCTTTCTATTGTACATTCTTGATCAAATTCAATAAACTTTATTATGAATATGACATTTGTCATACTTTAGTATATTTATGTATATGTCATTATATCAGTTTGGTTTCAAATTCTATTGATTTTAATGTATGTAATGTAACCTATGAATGTATACTAAATATATATAATGAAGTGTGTGCAATATAAATTGATAAATTTGTAATTATATATTTACAGATAAAAAATGTCAACTGGACCATATAATTACTCCTATATCTTCAAATACATTATTATAGGAGATATGGGAGTAGGAAAATCATGTTTACTACATCAGTTTACAGAAAAAAAATGTAAGTTGAAATAGAAATGATAGTGATTAGTCTTTATAAACAATTTAGATTTAAGTATGCATGTTGTAACTTCATTTTTATTTGTATTTAAAATTTTTTTATATTTATATCATTATAATATAAAGTAACGTAAAAACTTTTTTTTACTGAAGTTATGGCAGATTGCCCGCATACTATTGGAGTTGAATTTGGGACAAGAATTATTGAAGTTGCAGGACAAAAAATAAAATTACAAATATGGGACACTGCTGGCCAAGAACGTTTTAGGGCAGTTACTAGGTATATATTCTTTCATATTTATCAAATTGTAACATTTTTAACAAAATGGTAATATAATGTCTACATCTATGTTATAGGTCTTATTACCGAGGTGCAGCTGGAGCATTAATGGTCTATGATATAACTCGTCGTTCAACTTATAATCATCTTAGCAGCTGGCTTACAGATACAAGGAATTTAACAAATCCAAGCACTGTATGCAAAATATGATATTTTACATAATGGTATTTACGTCTGTAAAGTGTAACTACATTGATGCAGAACTGTTGAATGATGTATTTCTCATACTCTATAAATAATAGCCTAATTTCATATATATTATAAAAAATTTTATGTATTATATTTATAGGTTATATTTTTAATTGGAAATAAAAGTGACTTGGAAGGTCAACGAGATGTTACTTATGAAGAAGCAAAACAATTTGCTGATGAAAATGGTCTTATGTTTGTAGAAGCTAGTGCAAAAACGTAAGTTGATAATAGATATTTAATTTGTATTAAATTGCATTAAATCTAAATTATGTAATTAAAATGTAAATATGTAGACAGATTTTGTCTATAATAATAAAATTTATTTTTCATCAGAGGACACAATGTTGAAGAGGCCTTTTTGGAAACAGCAAAAAAAATATTCCAGAGTATACAAGATGGCCGGTTAGTAAAATTGACCTTTTTTACCTAATATATATATATATATGTCATTAGCGTGATGTTAATACGATTTAATGTGATATATTTATCTATAGTTTGGATCTAAATGCTGCCGAATCTGGAGTTCAACATAATCCAAGTCAACCAGGTCGTACTAATCTTCAAGGTGTATCTAATGAACAACAAGGTGGAAAGGATTCTTGCTCCTGTTAGGTCTTTGTTTGTATATAGACATATGAATTCATCGGTACTATTGATGCATATATGATTTATACTAAGTATAGTAAGCAAATAGTCTCCTGTCTTTATCCCTTTACCTTTTATATGTTAAATCTATTCAATGAAAAATATCAGTTTTTTTCTAGTTAGATTTAATTTCCACAAATAAAGTAAAGATCCATGATTCAGTCTACATATGCATATAAATTGTACTGATAACAATGATTCTGTATTAACATTGAAACTGATATTTCAATGTTAAAGCTTTTCTATGATTATTGTAATTTGCATATATGCAAATATTATTGCATAGATCGTATACTTTATTGCGTAAAAGATTTATTATTAGACAATATGTTGTACTCACAAATCTTATAGTACATTGTGTATAAGGTGCATTATACGAAACATTTACTTTAATCACAAGAAAATATGATAAATATGAATGTGACACAGCCAAATATTTACCATTGTAAATTAAATTTGCGTAACAAGATTAAGCACGTTTAATCGTGTTTGTTATCTAATTTACAGTTTGAAAGCTATTGTACTATAAGCTTAAGTGCAAAAGATTGTTGGTAACTAAAACTAAACTTCTCTACAGCATCAAAAGAGTTGTCATAAAATGGCATAATGAAATAGAATTAATGTCAACTCTATGTTCCATATGACTACAACCCCATTTTCATATCATGCAAAGCTAATGTAAAGCTATATGTAACTTTTATTTTTTGCTTGGAAAACATTTTAATTTCCAGATTGTTTGGAATATTCCATATTTCCAATTAGATGAAAAAAAATTTAATATATTGTTATGATTACTATTATTTAAAAATTGAAAGTCTTTTTCATAACTGTTAAAAATGAAGCATTGTGTCGATTTGTATGTACCTTAAGTCATTATTCACATTTCATGTTATATTAATTTTAAAAAAGATTGGAGAAGGTGTTACCTGTGAAATTTATTATTATTTTACACTTTTAATTGACAGCTGTATTGTATGTAGCATCAATGTTTTTTTTTTGAAATCATAAATTTATGTATCATTCCTAATTGAAATGAAGATAAAAGATTAATTTAAAAAGAATTAAATATTATGTATTGTTTTAGTTTATATATATATATCAAAACAATTATATTGGCAAAACATGTAAAATATCGTTTAAAATAAATTTGACCAAAGCTTTTAGATTCACTTAAAATAATTATTGTTCTGTTATGTGTGCATAAAATCTAATTGTAGATTAATAAAAACTAATTTAATGTACAAGATAGGAGCAGGATTTTTCTTTAATTTCGCGCGTATTATTGTTTACAACCAATTTCAACTTTAGTTATTCATCAATATATTTTTTACATCTTGTATATATGGATAATAACAAATAAATATTTATATTGCAGCTGCATCAAAATGATTAATTTCGCATCCTTAATATACAAAATTTGAAAGTTGGAAAATATATTTTATAACTTAAACGGTAAAATTATTGAGCTGTATCTACGTTACATAGAAAATATGATAGCGTATTTCACTTAATTACCTCTTTAATTTAACATGTCGTATAATCACGTATCGTATTATTATTAAACAGAGAGACATGTAAGTACATATATAATATTTCATATTACAATTTCAGTAGTGCTCTAAATTATTTTATTATAAATGATTTTTAAATATATGTTTAAAAAGTTTCTAATTTTTTTATTTACTGCGTATATATGTAAATGTATATAAATACCTTTTTTACAGAATAAGATTCTTTTAGTTTATATACTATAAAAACAGGTTTTAATTTTGCCGCGTAAATTCATTATATAAATGCATTTTTAAACATCAAATGTAAGATGTACATAAATCACTTTGACTTGCATTACACGCGTAAATTTAATGCGTAAAGTCATTAAGTATAAAAAAAGAGGAATTAAATTTTACATAAAATTGTGTAATTACATGATAAGTTAGAAATTGTTAAACAACAATGAATTATCGATATATTTATAGTACTTTTATGATTGGAATGATGTTTCGCTTAACAAGGGGGTGAGTTGTACTTTTACTAACAGTAATAATTTTTTTAAATAAAAATGGATTCTTGTTTCATTATTGAATTTAACATTATTTGTAAAATAAATATAATGAAATTATGAATAATGTTGATGTTAATTAGTGACAATAATTATCACTTATATTAACGATATAATTTTTTTATTGTATTTCTTCGTGTTTATTATAACCTATTTTAATAATTCATAAGTTCTAACGCTACTTATTAATACATATAGTTGATATGTAAAAGTAGCTTCTATTAAATAATTTTTTCAATATTATTTGAAAATAAGATTTATTCTTTGTTTTCACAATTAACTAGGCATAGAGAAATACTTTTTGATTTTACAACTGTAGAAAATCTGGATAATTGGAAAGAAATATCTGATACTGTTAGAACAGTAGGAAAATCAAAAGCTGCTTTAGTATTACAAACAACACAAGTTTTCCAACATGCTGTATTATTTACTCTATTAAATCCACAACCAAATGGTGCAGGATTTGCAGGGATACGTACAATGACTAATTTAAATTTGTCTAATTTTGAAAATATTGATATCAATTGCCGAGGTCAAGGCAATAATAGTCATTACAAAGTTGTTCTTAGACACAAGGGTCTTCATTCAAATGAAGACATAACATATGAACAATTTTTTATGGTAATCTTTAGTTACATTATTTTGAACTACTCTTGGAGTATATAATAAATTGTAATTTATATTCTAAATAACTTGATTAAATAGCATAGTTTACAATTTTCAAATAACAAAGGTTTTTGAGTATTAATTTAATACAAAAGTCATATTAAATTGCAATAGGCACCTATGTCAGATACTGATTTCTCAACTGTAACATTGCCTTTGATAAATTTTAAACCATATTATCGTGGACGTGAAGTACCCGATGCAGAACCATTAGACACGGCAATTATCACAATGTTTGGTCTACAAGTGTATGGTGGGGTTTATTTATCAATTAAACAAAAAGGTGTATCAGCATTAGAAATAGAAAATATTTCTGTATCATAATTAATGTATGAACTAAATTTATTGTATTTTGAATACTTCGTGACAGCATGTACTGTATAAGAGGTAATAAAACATACACAAATGTATCAAATTTGTAGAATTATTTAATTGTTATAGAAGTATATATTCTGACTAAATCTTATTAGTTTCTTTACAGCAATATTCATTTATAAATGTAAATCAACAAGCATATTTTAAAATGAATAACGAATGTGCTTAAATTCATTTTGAAACTGTGTTTTGAACATTGTAATATAGTCTTGCCAAACCTCAGACATGTTTTTTTAGACATAAAATTTACCAATCATTTAAGTAACTCTCTTCAAGAGTGTTATATGATTTAAGATCGTGATTGAGACTGTAACAAAAAAAAAAAAAAATACAAATATATATATATAAATACAAATATTTATTTATATTTATCTATATAAAAATATATCATTATAACAATTATTAACTTACGTTTTAAATGCATCAACAATTTCTGGTACTTTTGATGAATGACATACAATAGTTGTTTTACATTGTTTTGGATCAAACAATGGTTTTAAATACTGCGATGCTATACGACCCATATCCTCAATTGTTACTTCAGATACGCGTTGTACCATTTGTTGGGTGTAGCCATGTGGTACATTTTTGAAGTAAGATAATAGTGATTGTTGTACTAAGTCTCCTACAGTATGCTCTTTTTCAATGATTTCAAATATTAAACATGATTTTGCTGATTCAAAAAGCAATTTTTCCCATTTATTCTCAAAAATATGAATCTCCTGTAATAATGTAAAAGATGATATTTTCATTTTCATTTTGTGGATGTCACATATTTGATTAATTGCAATCCAAATATATACTTACTACAATCGATTTTGCTTCTTTATATGCTGCTACAATATTCGTGGATTTAAAAAATGATAAATATAATAGGCCTTCATTTGGCCTGGGATAAATGTAATATCCATAAGATAGACCCTGACCTCTAATGAATCTCCACATAGGGCCCTTAAAAATATTAATGTTTAAATATATAACGAAATATTTTTAGAATTATTGAATTCTTTATTTACCTCTAATTGAGTTAAATATTTTATGCAAACAAGTAAAGGAGCTAGATCTAGATTATGGTAATCATTTATACATGGGCAGCTTTGACACAAATAGGAAGATTCTATGCAACCTAATCCCGTAACGCAACCTTTAAATGGAATCTCATCTGGAGAATTTATCAATGTTGAATCAGGAATGGCTTCAAGTCTGTACAATTACATGTTTAAAAATTATATGCGAATATGTAATTTATAACTTAAATTATAAAAATAAACTAACTTGGTCTTGCTTGATGTATCAAATGTAGAAAAGTAAGTGTTCCATGGACTATAAACATTTGGTACTTGAGCAGTTAATTTATCTACATTAGTTGCCATATACAATACCATATTTTTAGGCGTTGTTAATACTTCTCTAACAGATTCAATTTCTGAGATAATTTCTTTTTGTCCTGTTTCATCATTTAAACGTTCTAAAATGTTATTAAGAAATTTTTGTTGTCGCAATATACTAGATACGAATTGGTTACTTTCTAAAAATAAAAAAATATAAACATTATTTATAATCGTACGTATATGCATGCATGTGTACACGTAATTTTATATATCTGTTTACCCTTTTTATATATTAATCCTTGCATCAAATCGTTCACAACTTTATTCCCTTGTCTTTTAAATTGAGCGACATCGTTTACTATTTTTGTAGCTGTTATTTTTAATCTATCTGGAGTTAATTTAGTTTCATACAAAAGTTCTTTAATCCATTGTACACCTTTTTCATACTTTTCCATTTCAAGCTACAAAAAGACAATTATTTGGGATCATCAAATAATTATTAAACGAACATTAACATAAATAAACATTAACATTACATGAAGCATTAACAAAGCAGTATAGCTGTATGGCCCACATGAAAACCTTAAAGAACTAGTTACTCCAAGGCTAGTATCATTGGATATAGTATCTGCTTCTAACTCAGCTACAATTTCTTCGTATGGAATGAGTTGATTATTCCTCATTACTGGACATTCCATTAATAATTCCAGTAATAATGGAATATAAGGTTTATATTCTTTTTTAACATCTGCAGTATTCATAATAACAAACATCTATGAAAAAAATACATAATTAGTCAAATGATGTCTTAAATACAAATAAACAATAAATAATAAATACATACATAAACAAAATTTGTATTAACATGATCCAAGTATGTATAAAACGGTAACTTGGATATGTCAAATCTGGAGTGTTGTTTATTGGTTTCTGTTGTATAACTTTTTATATAGTGGAAGTTGATATGTTGAGTAGATGGGATAGGAACAGAACTTAATATTTCATCTGGTACTGGTATCTAAAAATGTTAAAATACATAAAATGTTAAAAAATATATTATATCTGATATATATACACGAATGTAAACTTACGTACATCATTTTTAGCAATTGCTTCTTGCAGCTCTTTTTCTTTCTGTTGGAGTCCCTCTTTACCTAAATTTTTAATTTGTTTAACCACACGATTTTTTTCTTTTTCAGTTAATTCATGTCTTTTTTTTAGACTAGGAATTCCTTTAACTAAAACAAATGGAGAATCAAGAAAATATGTTTTTAACAAATTTAGCCAATAAGATTCAGGTTCAGTTTCAAATTTTTTAAGAGTTTGTATCTGATTGGTCCTCTGATCCAACTAAAATTTCAAAAATAAATGTATGATTATTACAAGGACTTTAAGTAGTAAAATTTCGTAATACAAGCACTTACATCTTCTTTAGTGTTACCATAAAGCGCATATCCAAAAAGCATGTGTGCAATTGTATCATGAGGCTCGTTTTCCAAACTACTCAAAACTTCAAGGATGCGTCTATGAACAACTGTCCTTATTCGTTTCATGTCAATACCTTTTTTATATACATCATTTAATACTTTTAACAGCTGATATTGCACCAAAGGAATTTTTGATTTTGGTACACTTTCAAATGCGAGATATAATACAGATACTGTATATTTACAATAAGAATAGCCAACATTACTAGCATATGCATCATCAATTTCAACAAATTCTTTCTGCACTGGACTAACTGATGTATCTGTAAGATATTTTAAAAGTAATGTACAACCAATGAGATCATACATTTCGGTAGTAGGAGACGGTCCCCGCCAGCCAACATCTACTATTCCATTATCTTCATCATCACAAGGATAATACACATCCAAATCTACACTTTGAGTGAAAGCTGGTACAGAATCCTGCCACGGTTTTTTAAAGAAACCTCTATTTCCCTACAACATTTGTTTAATTCTAATCATGTTGTTGGAAATAGTGAAGAATTAAAATACAAACAATTATATATACTTTTGATATTATTTTTTTTTCTATAATTTGTAATGCCTTAAACACATCAGCGTGTTTCACTTGGCCAGTAATTACTATTGTTAAATTCTCTGGCCTATAAAATTCCTGATGATATTGTCTCACTTTTTCGTTAGTAGTACTTTCTCTTAAATTTTTCAGTGCTCCTATAAAAAAGATGATTTTCTTATAAAAATAGTAATACATAAAATAACTTATGTATATTTTTTTAGAAAATTTTATATATATTTTTTACCTCCAACAATAGACTTATAACCACAGCGCCCAGGGAATATTGCTCTAGATAATTCTACATATACCAAATATTCTCCTATATTTTCTTTTCCTTGCATTTCACAGTAGACTACACCTGCATCTTCACCTTCAGCATTAATGTGATGTACTTCGGTAAGAAAACTTGCATCCTTAATGAACAATTTTATACTTAATTTTATTGTCGAAAACATCTTACGTTATGATTTATTAATTAAGTAATAATAATAAATTAAATTAAATAATCATAAATATTTTGTACCGTGAGCATTGGATAGAATATATGGTTTAGATATATAGGCATTAAAGATAAAAATCCTTCACTTCCAGCAGTTGTCATGGTATAAAAGGTACAATCAATTTGTGTTGCTGCATTGGTACCAGATGCCAAACATCTATTAGCCAATAAATCCAAAACACCTTTGTATGGATAATCCTCACTGCCCAAGAAAATAAGATGTTCTAGTGTGTGAGGTAGTCCGTCATCATCATGCGCTTCAGTAGCTAAATTTATAAGAATGATATTTTTATGTGTATAAGATAGTAAACTAAGTAAACATCATGTTTAAAAAAAAAAAACACAAGAAATATAAAAACAAATTACCGAGACAGAAGTAACCATTTACAACAGGCCCTTCAACGTCCGCTATACAAACCGTAATTCCAGTATCTCTAGATTTGTAAATATGTACCGGTATCGTATCATTCGCTTTTATCGAATATATAAAATCAAACGCTCCCATGTTTTCTGTTGGTGAATTGTCTACCGGCGCCATGTTATATTACATTAAATTTCTACTAACTTTAAAACTTCTTGAAAAGCAACACCAATACGTAAACTATTTATATTTGAAAAAATTTACAGCCGATTACCGGAAACAATCGACAAATTATTGAAATTATCAAGAGAGCATCAAAAATCAAAGATATATATTTCAGGGAATGCTCTATTGTAAAGTACTTTTTAATTTTAATAAATTTCAGAGTATGTATCAAATATTTGAAAGTTTTACTTATAAGTATCGGACGCTTTGTTTAATAAATATTGATAGAGGGCATTGCACAGATTAGATAGATCAGAGGGCATTGAAATAATATTACAGTATAAATGGGTATATATGGTATTTAAATGTTTAATGCATGTAAAATTATTAACACTAACTGTTAATAGAATCTTCAGTGTTTTTTTTATAAGAAATTGAATAACTTAATTTACCCAAAAAGTTACTGTCTAAATGATATTTATTAAATTCGTTATAAGCCCTTTAATAATAAATTATTTATAATCCATGTGCCTTTAAATTTATACGTATAGATAGCGCTATCGTATTATCTGTGCAGCAGTGATATTAAGCTTAACCTAAATGGGAAGTAGGCGAAGAACTAACTGACAGTCATGGCAAGATACTCTAGTGAATCAGATTCGGATCATAGTAACAGATATCGTCGGAGGCGTAGTAGGAGATCTAGGTAAATAATTTCGATTTCATTTTATTTTTATGTAATTTTATGCGTCTTATTTTATTACAATTTTATGCTTAACATCATCATTTCCATTCATGCATTTCAATTTCAGATCATCCAGCTCAGATTCTAGTGATTCATCTCCCCATAGACGAAGATCTTCCAGACATTCAAAAACAAAGCGTAGGCATCGCTCGCATTCGAGAAGCAGAGGGAGGGATAGAGATCAAAGCCAAAAAAGTTACAAAAGCTCTAGAAACAGTAATTCAAAAGGGAGAGAGAGACATAGATATCATTCCAGATCACGCTCCTCGGATTGTTCCAAGAGAAAAGCTAGATCAACTTCAAGAGAAAAGTCTGGAAGTCGTTCAAGTAGTTCACAATCTAATGTAAAAACTATTGTGTCAGAGAAAACCAAAAATATTCTAATAAAAGGTATATATACACGTTATTTTGAAATAGAGACAGTATCGATTGTAAAGGCAACATTAGTGTTATTTTAAAATAACTATATTAATTTAATATGATTATTATTTTTAGATGACTTTCCAATTGAACCTCGTTTTAAAGAAGGAGTGTTAGAAGAAATCAATTCTGAAGGTTTTACACCTAAACAGTTTTCATCTAATACGAAGGAAAAGAAGTTTAAGAACATTGTTATAGATATTAATGCGGATACTATACAAGTTCCAGCAGTGGCTGAAGTTCCTTCTAGTTCCGAAAGTATATTTCATTCGTCGGTAATATATTTTTTTCCTTTTCTATAAAAATTTCAGCGAAATTCTACTTGTAAAATTTCAACTTCTTGTGTTTCCTTCATTTTAGATAATGATCGACCAAGAAGCCAGATTTGATAAATGGGTGAAAAAATTGTACACACTTAGGCAAAAAGCGATAACTGATTTGATACATTCAAATGTTACTTGATAATTGAATAATTTAATTTTGCTAAAATTTATTAAAATATACTTTGTATTTGAGTGTATAAAATGAATTTTAAGAGCGATTAAAATATTTTATAATTTTTGCTATTTATGATTATGCATTCAGTTCATTCTGAATTGTATGAATACTTGAGTTTGTTGATTCAATAGCGCTATTAAATATGATGGAACAGAGATCCCAATAATTATATTTATAATATTTTCTTTGCATATTAATAAAAAACGTTTAATGTACTACAACTTATGGTATAGTATTTCTTATCTATATAATTTAAACAAAATTTTTGTAAAATCATTTTTATTTATTTTCGAAGAAAATATTCGACTTACGTAATACCGAGGTTTACGTTTGCACGATGGTATTACTGATTCGTTAGATTTAAAGTGTTTGTCATATTCTCGACGTGTCACGTTTTGTCTTGTATTGTGAACGTGATCTGTATTTTACGAATGAAATATACTACTTTGTGTGAAATTACAGGTATTTAACAAATAATTGTTTGAAATAGCATTCGTTACTTGTTTCGCGGTTATGAGTATTTTTTTCTTCCTTGTTCTTTTCATTATTGACATATCTAGGAATTTGATTTACAAATATGAAAAGAGCGAGTTATACATAAGCATCCAAGACGATAATTATATTACAAACAAGCGGTTCATTAATATGTATGATTATATGTTATCATTTCGCGTACATATTTTCCTTTTTTAATCATTCATTCATTTAATATTAATAATTATACACCTATACCATAAATTGTAGAATACCGTTTACATAGCATGAAAGGTGTAAGTGAAAGACTGAACACATTATGGCCTACCGCAATTTTTATTTATGCGGACGTTCGTTTCTACAACTACATTTTAAACATTGTTAAAATATATATATGTATAGTATGATAAATAGTAATAAATACAAAATATATCTTAACAAACGTTAAAAATTAGTATACATCTGGTGATGGTTATAAATCGTACATAAATCATCGAATGTTAAAGGAAGTATAGTTATTTCGAATGTTCTTTTCAAGAACATGTATAAAGACACGAGTGGTACACAATATATATATATATTGAAAGAGGAATTGATTAAAAAGATAATAACACTGCGTTTGCTAAGTTAATTAAACGATATCGTTAATTATTGCAACGTATATTCCGTCAGTTTATATCAAAAGGTTGCATGCACATTAATAGCTAACAATATCGTTTATATCTAAGGATTAACTTTGAGGTCTTTATGTTTATCCTACGAATAGTTATTTCTCTTTTATACTAGAAAGGATACTACGTCTGAAACAAACGAAGCATTGCAACATGAAAACTCGTAATCAATGTTAAACGAGCGATCGTTTCTTTTCACTCTGTCAGCGTTCAGTTGAAAATGTTCTAGAACGATTCAGAAACAGAATAGACATCGACACAGAGATTCGATCTTGCTAAAATTCCCATTGTTCGCAGTTACAGCCGCGTTGTTACTGTTCCAGACAGAAACTATCCTATGCGTTATGATAAACGTTGCCCTATGTATTCCCTTTCTGTAATACGCGCGATATATATTACTACACCTAGATGAGTATTTAGTACTGATATCCTCCGTTAGCCGCGGCGTCGCCACCACTTCCGGATGGATATCCTCCATTACCGTTGCCACCATTGTTTCCGTTTCTGTAACCCCCATTGTCACCACCTGGTCTTCCAGATGGATATCCTCCTAAGAATTCAAATATTACGTATATCTAGCCAGTATTCGCACAAAAATTTATTGAGAAACGATATCAAAAATTTTATGCCTTTGATACGATGGTACATGTATCGTCGTTATTAAAGTCGTTAAATTCGCAATACTGAAATATTGAATTAGATACGAAAATAATTTCAACAAAAAACCAGCGTCTTCTTACTACTAATTAATTAAACTAATACTTGTGGATATTCGTTTTGTTTACCATCGCTGAAGTCAGGTCCTCCGCCTGGTCTTCCTGACGGATAACCATTGCCTCCAGCACCACCCCCGTTGGGTCCACCACTTGGGTATCCATTATCTCCACCATTGCCTCCTGGTCCGCCAGAACCGTATCCTTGATTATTCGCTTCACCTTCGTATCTAATTTGAGGTTTGAATCCATCTTGATCGGCCTCGTACTCAATGATTTGTTTTCTTCCATCGGGAAGCAGTACATTAAACTCTCCCTGTGCACGATCTCCATCTCTGCTCTCCGTGTGGCCATAATCAGCTCCAGATTGTTCGTCCTTGACTTCGTAAGAGAACTCGTACTTCGCTGGTTCCTGAATTGGCATCGAAATAATATATGACAAAATAAACGACGCCAGCAAATAATTCGTCACGGTACGTAACTATCTAACTTACGTTACTTTCGTCTTCCCCATTGCTGCCGTAACCTCCGTTATTGCCATTGTTTCCACCCGGTCCGGAAGGATAGCCGCCGTTGCCTCCGCCATTACCACCAGGACCACCAGAAGGATATCCGCCATTCCCACCAGGACCTCCAGAAGGATATCCGCCATTCCCAACAGGACCTCCAGAAGGATATCCGCCATTGCCACCCGGACCTCCAGATGGGTAGCCACCATTCCCACCCGGACCTCCAGATGGGTAGCCACCTCCGTTACCACCCGGTCCACCTGATGGATATCCACTATTGCCACCATTGCCACCGTTATATCCTCCATTTCCACCACCATTGTTTCCATTTCTGCCCGGTGGTCCATACAGACTCGATGGTCTGCCTCCGTTTCTGTCGGGTGCTCCATAGCTACTCGATGGACTACCTCCGTTTCTGTCGGGTGTTCCGTAGCTACTCGATGGACTACCTCCGTTTCTGTCGGGTGCTCCATAGCTACTCGATGGTCTACCTCCGTTTCTGTCAGGTGCTCCGTAACTGCTCGACGGTCGTCCACCGCTGCCACCGTTCCCGCCGTTTCCTCCGTTTCTTCCAGGAGGTCCATAGAGGCCCGACAGAGGTCCGCCTCCGTTGCCACCGAAACCATTCCCACTTTCTGGCGGGCCGTAGCTACTCGATGGGCTACCGCCAAACCCATTCTTGCCAGCTCCGTTGCTTCCACCACCGAATCCATTTCCTCCACCAGGTGCTCCGTAGCTGCCGGACGGTCTACCAGCTCCTGGACCTCCGTTTCCACCGAGTCCATTCGACGGCGGCCCGTACGAGCTAGATGGTTGACCACCACCGAAACCGTTCCCCCTGGCGTTGCCGTTTCTCCCGCCGTTTGAGCCAGGTGATCTCCCGTGATCACCACCACCGTTGTAACCGTTTCCACCGGTAGGCACTCCGTAACTGTTCGATAAACCGTTCCGGCCGTTGTCGCCTCCTCCGATACCATTCTGGCCATCGAAACCAGGTGGGCCGTAGCTGTTCGACGGTCCTCCGCCGCTTCCTCCGTTACCACCTCCGGGACCACCGCCGCCTGGTGGCAAGTACGAGTTCACCGGCGGCTCGGAGCGCGCCAGGGTGAGCGTTACGATGAACAGTGCTAATCCAATCTGCACGTGTAAGATTTAAACACTTGCTTTGTACATGCTGTTGTCTAGGTTAATTAAAGAGCTATTGTCTAGGTGGCATATGACACGAATGATTAGTTCGGGATTTTTAAAAACAAGAATTTGGCTAGATCTCTCTCTACCTTGAGTCGTCGCGTTTTTTTCAACTATTGAAAGATGATCGCAAAAATCGCAATTCCATTGATTACCATCCATCGTTTTAATTTCTCTAACTCTGAACGAGTGCACAATAACTCGTGAACAAAATTTCCCCATTGTCGAATTCTACCACAGAGACGGTGAGAATGAATTCTCCCACTTGCGTTAAGCAACTTCGAAACGTAGCTCGAAACACAGCCCGGGACATTTTGACATACGAAAACAATTCACGCGCCGCGCGCTTCTTCCTACCAGATGCCTATCAGTTGCAACAGATACAATTTCTCAGCTGGCTCTGTGAATTCTCACCTTAGACATGTTGGGGCCGATGGGCTCTTTCCTCCGTGCGAAGAACAATAAGCCTCGCGCACCTCCGTTTCTTTTTCTCCCCCGTTTTATCCTTGAGAAGGTGAGCCTGACGATGGACGCCTCACGCGACGGTGCTTCGCGTTTCCGTCGGTTCTACCTTTCGGCCTCTGTTACACCTTCCACCGTTGGATGGTGTCGAGGGAATGACAAACTTTGGTTCTAATCCGCTTTATATATCCCGGGGTTCATCCGTGTTTCTAGATCACGGTTTGGTTGCAAGCGCGTTGGAGGATTTACAGCGGAGGCGCACCGGTGTAACTGTGTCACGGTGGTGTGTTGAATCAAGTCGGTGACGGTGGTGATGGTGAGCGAAGAAGAGTGGGACCGCGTTCAGCCACCTAGAGTACAGAGGATTCGTTCCATATTTCACGGGTTACGAATCCTATATTGTAACGCAATGCGGCGCATCATTAACTTGGAGCATCTCGTTCTCTCGCCTCTCTGTCGGATCGCGAGGTACGTCAGAAGCGAGGCAAGGATGCAGGACCTCCGTAAGGATGCGGACCTTCTAAGGATGGCAACTTCGCGGCCGCTCGTCTTCGTTAACCGAGGCTTGATTAATACTGCTCTCGTCTCGTCTCTCGTATCGCATCGGGAACTTTCACGAAATTGTGCGCTCGATGCCCTGACGCGCTCGATTCTCTTCCATCGGGGCAACCGAGACCGGGGCCGAATGAGACATTAGGCAACGTTAAGCGAACGTACTAATTACAGAGGTAACTATCTAATTAGAAGTCAGAATGTTGTTTAACGCGATACGAAACGATGATTAATAGAACGCTTCTGGCCGGCTGATTAATTAGCCGGTAAATCCGAATCTCTTTTCGTACCTGGTTACCTCGGCAGAGCTCGGGGTGCAACAACGCGACGCGTGATCTCCGTTTCGTTGAAACGGAATTGGCGCGCTCGTGAAACGTACGTATACGCGTTTGCAACATGTGCGTCTGCTCGTAGAGAGCATAGACGAAGTATAGCACGTATAAAATATGCAATATTGTACAATATTGTACAACGTAGAGTATAATAATAGATTATCAATCGCAAGAGCGGAGGTAGAAATTATTATTTAGAAAATACTTGAAGTGAGTGCTTGGGGCATGATTCTCGCAGCCATGAAATTGCCGCTATTATTAACGTAAACTCAGAACGCGTAATTTCAGAACGTAAAAAGTGGTTCTTCGACTTGATCGTGTAATTGATTACAAAACGCGGTAGCCCGAATATTTCGGAAACGTTTTTTTTTTTTTCTTTCTTTCTTTCTTTTGTTAATCGTCGCTTGCCTCCCATGCAATCCCCGTGATCATCCGTCTAATTTCGCAAGCGATAAGTAGCCTTCGATCGACCGAATGTCACGGGTTTGATACAGACAAATTTTTACGTGAGGCAATACACTTTCCTCACACTTTCGATTTCGCAACGTTGGTCCATTAACGGCCGCGTGTGCTTCGCTATTACTATTTCTTTTTTTTCTTTTTTTTTTTATCACCGTCGTACTTAACGATGATTTCAGGGGTTCTGCAGAAGATAAAATTAATTCTGACGAGTACAACAGCGGAAGAACAATTTCAACATGTTGGCGCGTATGATCCTCGTTCTTTGAAATTTGAAATCATTATTGACTATTTTTTCACTTGTTTGATGTTGAATCCTAAATTGTGTCTTCGTTGTAAAATCTCTCCGAAAATGTCCCTTTTCACTATTGATAATTCGAAAAAACCTTTTTCACAAACGAAAAAAGAATTCTGAAAGGAATAAACAGCGAAGCAAATTATACGATTCACTTGTGTTGGACATAACGCGAAGTGTTTCTTTTAAACATGGTTACGTTACTATTGTACGAATTTTTTTTTCAGTTTATCGAGACCTTTCGGATTTTCCGACAATTTTTCTTTACTGAGTTCGACGAATAAATGAGAAAAAAAAAGAATAGTTAAAAAAGAAAAGTTAATATTCTACGAATATTTTTCTCAGTTTATCGAATTTCTCGAAACCTTTCGGATTTTCCGACAATTTTTCTTTACTGAGCGAGTTCGACGAATAAATGAGAAAAAAAAAAGAAAAAGAATAGTTAAAAAAGAAAAGTTAATATTCTACGAATTTTTTTCTCAGTTTATCGAATTTCTCGAAACCTTTCGGATTTTCCGACAATTTTTCTTTACTGAGCGAGTTCGACGAATAAATGAGAGAGAAAAAAAAAAAGAATAGTTAAAAAAGAAAAGTTAATATTCTACGAACTTTTTTCTCACTTTATCGAGTTTCTCGAGACCTTTCGGATTTTCCGACAATTTTTCTTTACTGAGTTCGACGAATAAATGAGAGAGAGAAAAAAAAAGAATAGTTAAAAAAGAAAAGTTAATATTCTACGAACTTTTTTCTCACTTTATCGAGTTTCTCGAGACCTTTCGGATTTTTCGACAATTTTTCTTTACTGAGCGAGTTCGACGAATAAATGAGAAAAAAAAAAAAAAGAAAAAGAATAGTTAAAAAAGAAAAGTTAATATTCTACGAACTTTTTTCTCACTTTATCGAGTTTCTCGGGACCTTTCGGATTTTCCGACAATTTTTCTTTACTGAGCGAGTTCGACGAATAAATGAGAGAAAAAAAAGAAAGAAGAAAAAAGGGAACCGTGCACGAGACGATACCGAAGGATTCTACAAAAAGTTAGATCGTGTAATTCATCGTGTAGGGAGGACTTGAAAAGGAGAGATGGCAATTAAACCTATTATGTCGCATGCGGTTAAGGCAACGACGTGCTTTCTGCCAGCGAGACTTTCTCATGCGTTTTTACGAGGTGCACGTCATTGAAACACGAAAGGGTTAAGAACATCGCTGCTTGAGATGCACATACATACAGTGAATCCCGATCGACCGGAATTCATGCATCTCAACCATGTTCTTTGGCATGTCGTTACCGGCTTACATGGATGAAAGAGACCGAAGATAATACATCGATACCGATCAAATTATACAAATCGGTTTTCATCGCTGCATAAAACCGCGAGTTGATCGACGATTTTTAAGTTGAATTCTGAAAGCGATTGTTTTTTTTTTTTTTGTTGAACTTGAAAGGCTTTCAAAGTAATGGCGATTGAGATACAATGCAACATCTTTCTCAGATATTTTTAAAAATCTATATTTTGTGTTATCTTTGTAATCTACATATTGTCGTCGAGTGCGTTTAGTTGGGTAATCGTTAAATGTCGATGAAAGTCGCGTTGATCGGTCGCTTCAATTCAACCTGGTGCTTCGATTAATATCGTTCGTTCGGGCAATTAAATCTGGCTTGTGTCGATCCCGAAAAGAAAAAAATGTCGCTCGTCGTTATATTAGTAGGGCACGCAGACACACGGATTCAACTGTCCAACGACGTGTACACACGTTCGTATCCTGGATGCATGAAAGTTTGTGCAATCAGTGAACTCGTGCTGAATACAGGTGGTGGCAACGTGGGATGTTGGTTAAGATAGGGATACATTATGCAAGATTGCATCACGGGTTTATTGTATCAGCACCTCATCGTACACGAGTAAGATAGCGCGGCGGGTATCTAAGATTTTTACTGATCGGAGATTTATGGCGTTGGCGAATCCTGAAATTCGTCTTAATCGGTTTAGAACAGTTTCGATTGTATCGCGCCGTGTCCGTTTTATTATACATCGGCCGCGTTGCGAGAGACCCGAGAGGAATCCTCATCGTGCATAAATCGCATCGCGCAACGCGGTGCCACGGACTGTTCAGATTTAATAAATGACCGGAGGCGAACCGTTTTATGCTTGATAAAGCGGACGCTACGCCTGGCATTGATGCATCGCCGCGAAAATTTCTTTTCGAATTCGATGCACCGCGGCGCTTTCTTCGACGAAAATCGCCGGCACGTTCCACGTTCATTCCGTGAAGCATGATTAAAGATTTAAGAAAAAAACTCGTAAGGAGATCGCAGAGTTAACGCACGTAATGCTACGAAGCGAGAGAGATGGAGGTGAAAATGGAAGGTAAACGAGCAAGGATAAATGGAAGTCACGAATGGCTAAATTAACTCGAGGAACTTGCTTAATAGTTTTTCCCGATGATTATCTCTCGGACAGCGGCGCGTCAACGGAGGGAAGATAGGAAATTAGTTTCGGGAGATAACTGTTACGTAAAAGCAATTGGCCTCGGCTTGCGTGCGCGTGCAACTTTTCCACTTTTATGACTGCGCCCGATTGTTCCTCTCCTTCGACCTTTTTCCACGAACCTCCGACGAATTATCCTTTCGTGTTTATTAAATCACGTTTATAACTGGCTTCCCTCGCGATCCCCAGCGCGATTTCTGTAATCGCGCCAATCTTCCGAACGAGTTTACGTATTTTTTTCCTCGTCGCCGCGATCAATCTTCACCCTTCTCGCGAGATGTATTTATTTCACCGTGTTGTGCACCGTGCACTCCTCGCATCTGGCGAAATCTGAAATTTTCTTCCACTCGCAACGTAATTTAAATCTTTGTGTACATTTTGCTGGCGGTTGCGGGACGAGATGGATCATTCTTCACCCGTTGCCGCTGAGATAGAGAAAAGTGTCGAGAATTGGAAAATTTCACGGAGGCTTGAAAAGCAATGGAGGAGACACACTAAAAACGGAGTGGAAGAAAGATGACAAGGGGAGAGGCAAATGTGTGGAGAGACGAGGGCAGACAGATATGAAAGTAGTTTAACAGGAACAGAAACGGTACTTCACTTTCGTCCTTGGGAGACGTATACCTCGCTCCTGGCGATTCGATGAAAGATTGATGATCGCTGGTGCTGTAATTAAAACAATTTCGAATTCCTAGCCATCAGAGTTACGAAATAGGGAAGTGACAAGGAAAGGCAAGAGGATGAGCTCGTACAACAGAAAATGAACTGCCATCGACAGGACGAGTGAACGTTTCAAAGAGAGTTACAAACTAGCTGGTAAATTCGTTGTCAGTCTTCCTTCATCGAAGCAACTTGTCCCATTTTTATTTCAATATTTTATTTTGGAATACCTCTGTGTCACAGAGACATAGCGCTAGACGCGTCATAACACGGAAGATTCGCCTTCGTTCTCAAATAATTCAACCCCTGTCCTCGTTTATTTATGCAATCTCTTTGTGGCTTATGCAACAAATCGGGAGGGGAAAGAACTCGAATTCTCCCTGGCTGTTAACAGGATCCACCAACAGGAGCGCACGTTTAGGAAATTTAGCAATTCAAAACACGTTATCACGATATCGCACGACCGATCGGGCACGAGCGAGAGTTGATAGTTTATCGGTGGATATGGAGATTATAACAGTGAGATGCATCCGCTCTAAACTCTGCGACCATTTATTCCGATGAATCGGAGCGTGCTTTCTCTGCTGCTGAGAAGCAGACGCGATATATATCCATTCGATGCACACCGGTATAATCGAGAGGAGTTTCACCACTTCTATTTGATCTGCGAAAGTGTTGGAGGCCTGTATCCGAAGATGAGCGCTCGTGCTACAGTTAGGTAATGTTCTTTTGCCTGATCTAATTTACTGTCCCTACATCGATCTACAACTGTCTCGCCGAATTGCAACACTCGCGCCGTTAACGATGCAATGCGGTTAGGCGCTTACACTTTTGATACAACGCGGATGACTTATTGCCGGTTAACGCACTATTGCCATACTCCTCGCGCTCTTCGCCGATAACCATCCCGATTTCTTCTCCGGGATAGCCTTTCATCTCTCCCTTCAGCGAGTTTCTCCACTGCGGATATTTTGAAATGATTGTCAATTTGGCAAACAGTGAAAAATTCCTTCCAAATAGGAAGGTCAATCTCCACCATCTTCTTGTTGGGTAATTTTGAACGAGCGTTCTTCTACTTGAAATTACGTTACGTGTGCAAATCGGACATTATTATAGTTGATTTTCTGTCCGCGAGATGGTCATTTCGTTCCTCGTAAAAAACCAGTAATCGTGGCTGGCTGTTTTGAAGGCTGCCTTAATGTAACATCCCTGTTCAAGGCGGCGCGCGATAAAAAGTGTAATTGTATCTTGTAGAAAGCCGACGGTGGCAAAAAAAGGCAAGGTTAAATTCAACGGATTAAAAAAAGTCTACGATCAAGAGAGAAAGGGAAAAAATTTAGCAAAATAATTACAAGGATTACGGAAGAGTAGAACAACTGCAAATTAAATTTATTATGGTTGAATCCATCACGGTGACATGCAAATAGCTACGTTTTATTTTTAATTTAATCGAAATTACGTTGCCGATTCATGTATCATGTCATTCCCATATGTTACATTTGTTTTCAGGATTCATGGGGCTACCTGCTGGACACTTGAAAGCTTTGGCGAAATCTTCGGAATTTGACATCGAACCTATAACTCTCAAACGTGCTGTACTGTGCACGTCGTACTTGGCTATGGACTTTAGGATATCTTTATCTGGCATTGATTCGCACCACAACTGTAAGTAAAAATTAGATCTTATTTTCCGAAAAAGAATATATGAATATATGCAGTGTGTATATGATAGTTCAGATTTAAATTTAAATTGATCATGATTGTGGGAAAGTGCGGCAGGCAGAGACTCACGTTTGCAGATGACAGGAAGAAAAGTTGGTCATTGCTAAATCGTTCTAGCCCTGGTAGAACGGGATCCTCCTTCTTACACACTCGTTCCCTTCGTTTATAAGCTCTGAATACAGTCTGCAAGCCCATTGTATCAGCGATATTTTCACCCGAGGTTTGATTGCCGTAATTCTGAAATATTTCCAACAGTTTTCACGCGACATTGTGTTGAGCATTCTTGAAATATTATTAATTCTTTAAAGATGGAAAATATTTAGGATAGAAACAAATGACAATATTGCCTGCAGGATTCAAACTAACGTAAAACCTTCACCTCGATCGTGTAATTCTCCCCCTTGATGATACTATAACCATTATATTGGTCCACGAAACATTTTGCCCTTTTATCGTAAGCCTGTGCCATTGCAGTCAGCCATTCCATTTGATTCCCATCTTTGTCGTAAAGATGACCTTTTTAATTTTAATTGATTCGTTACACGTTGCTCGTTAATTGCCAAGCATTCAAGTATTTCGTCATCAACTCACCAAAATCGTCGAATCCGTGATTCACTTCGTGGCCCATAATGTATCCAATGATACCGAAATTCACGTACCTGAAAAGCGAAGTTTGCATTCAACGATAATAATAATGCAACGCATTATATTACGTGTGTAAATAATGCGAAATTGATTATTTACCAAGGTCGATTATGAGCAAAGAATGGACTCTGGAAATCTACCGCGGTGATTGCTGTATTAAAAAGGAAATCATTTATATCGTACTAGCAACAAACTATTGTATTTAACGAAGAAAAGAATACCTAATTACAGTGCGTAATATACATACCTATGGAATTTTCTGTTGGCATGAAGAAAGCATTCAGTTCCAGTGGGTCCATCATCTCTCTACAAGTAATTACAAACGTATGATATCTGTCAATATCAACATTTAAGTATGACAAGTCATTGTCATTGTTATTTTTAAAATGAAATCATACTCCACTCTGCTGCTCTCGTCATGCAGTATTGTTCGTAGGTTCTTCCATCTAGTGTACCTGATATAGCTCAGAAAATTTTCGTAGAATGAGGTACCAATTGTAAGCTTTGAAAACGATCAACGATTGATGTAATTATTAATTTCAAGATTATAAGTTATAATTACTGTCGGTGGTTGTTCTTTTTTTCTTTTTTTTTTCTTTGAAAATAAAATTACCCCTTGGAAAAAGCGCTTTGCGAGCGTAGCGTTTCGATACCAATCTGGATAGCCAATCCAGTTCTTCATGTGCACTAATTTGTCCAAGACAAAGTGTCTGGTATCTTTGTCCATCCACGTTGATAATTTAATCTGATGTTCGACTTCCTTTTGTATGTCATCGATCATGTCTCTACCCTTTAAGGATAACAAGTAATGTTGTACGAACGAAGAACAATTTTCACGTTAAGTGCATAATTACCGCTCTTGCTATGTCTTCTGAGAAATATCTCCTAACGTATTCGTATCCTGCTACTTTAGTCAATTGCACTGCTGTCAAGCACGCCTCCTCTCTGTAGGGATGAGAATTGAAGTAATAAAACGTTATCGTCTCCTTTTTTCCTTTTATAACAATTGTTTGACACAAGGATGGTGTTAGAAAGAAAACTATACAAACCTCGAATCGAATGGCCATCGTCCATTCCATGGTTTAGTCAAATCGCTCAATTCTGATGGTCCAGCTAACAGAACCTTGTTAACGAATGACCAGTGAACGTAATTCACTGCAACATGCAAAAGTTTAGTATTTCAATTGGAATGGAGGTATCTTAAATGTATCAGACAATTTACCAAGCGTTCTTTCCGGAGTTTTTGCGAGCAATGTATGAAGTTCCTCTATGTATTTGGGAAACATTACTGTAACTTCTACATCGTCATCGAGTTCCACTCCTGCCTCGGAAAATATCTTTTCCACTTTTCTCACCCAATTGATCTAGACATTTCGATAATATTTCAAATGTGAGCGTCATTTAAGTAACCTGTGAAATATTCAAAGACTGTTTACTCTGTTAGTGCGCGTAACAGGACCCAAAGCTTCGTAATATGTTTGAAGTCCCTGAAGCGTCGTATTCATTGGATCTACGTCCACCTCAAGCTGAAACAGATAGACATCGTTGTTTGAACAAACGCATTTTTGCAGCTTCAAATGTCCCGTAAAAGTTGCATAAAACTTATAGATAAACGTCGTTGTTTGAACAAACGCATTTTTGCAGCTTCAAATGTCTCATAAAAGTTGCATAAAACTTATAGATAAACGTCGTTGTTTGAACAAACGCATTTTTGCAGCTTCAAATGTCCCGTAAAAGTTGCATAAAACTTATAGATAAACGTCGTTGTTTGAACAAACGCATTTTTGCAGCTTCAAATGTCTCATAAAAGTTGCATAAAACTTATAGATAAACGTCGTTGTTTGAACAAACGCATTTTTGCAGCTTCAAATGTCCCATAAAAGTTGCATAAAACTTATAGATAAACGTCGTTGTTTGAACAAACGCATTTTTGCAGCTTCAAATGTCCCATAAAAGTTGCATAAAACTTATAGATAAACGTCGTTGTTTGAACAAACGCATTTTTGCAGCTTCAAATGTCCCATAAAAGTTGCATAAAACTTATAGACAAACGTCGTTGTTTGAACAAACGCATTTTTGCAGCTTCAAATGTCCCGTAAAAGTTGCATAAAACTTATAGACAAACGTCGTTGTTTGAACAAACGCATTTTTGCAGCTTCAAATGTTCCATAAAAGTTGCATAAAACTTATAGATAAACATCGTTGTTTGAACAAACGCATTTTTGCAGCTTCAAATGTTCCATAAAACTTATAGATAAACATCGTTGTTTGAACAAACGCATTTTTGCAGCTTCAAATGTCCCATAAAAGTTGCATAAAACTTATAAATTACTTACTTCTGCCAGCTTGATGATAAACTCGACGAGGTCCTTGACATCTTCGACAATTCGTTCCCTTGGTACCTGAACTCCTCTTTCCCTCGAGAGTATTAAAGATATATTTAGTATGTATTCCCGGTAGCTTTCTCTCAATTCCTCAAGAGTTTCCTCTTCGTCCTCATCCTCATCGTCGTCATTGTTCTCTTCATCATCGTTGTCTTTGTCATTTTCTTCGTCGTTCTCAGCATTATCTTCATCCTTGTTGTCGTCGTCGCTAGTATTCGTACTGTCATCCGTATCTTCGGCGCTGTCGAACGTTTGCCTACGTTTCGAAACGCTAATCTTGTTTGCGGCGTGATGAATTCTGCGATCGGCAATTTTCTGGTGCTTATGATTTTCACTGGCATGAACCTTTGCTTTCATTCCAGTTCTGTGCAATTTCTTCCCGTGGGTATGTTTCCTCGATAATCTGTGCAATTTCTTCCCGTGGGTATGTTTCCTCGATAATCTGTTCTTATTATGCTTCCTCCTGCTACGTTCTGATTGCCTGGCAATCTTCCTTCTGGAGGCTATTTTCTTCTTGCGTAATCCTTCCTTTTCTTCGTGATCTTTTTCCATCCTCTTCTCGTCACGCTTATCATGGCTTAATTTCGCTCTTAAATGCTCCATCGACGTCGTGTCTTTCGCGTTATGTCTTTTCGTAATCAATTCGTCGTGTGACGAATGTCCACGCTCTGACAACTTTCCTTTCGCGTTATGACGAACTTTATGTTTGTTCGTAATATTCCTCCTAGCTCTTCTCGCCCTTCCCTCCTTATCCATAAGTCTGTGCATAATCTTCTTCTTATTGTGATTGTTTTTAACACGGTGTTCCCTAACAGTGATTTTTTCCTTCTCCGTCTCTTCTTCATCGTCTTCTTCAGCAATGTTCCAGTCCGATTCGTTCTCTTCCTCGTCCTCTTCATCTTTATCCTCCTCTTCGTTCTGCTTTTGTTCACCTTTTTCCCTGCTTCCTTTTTCCTGACTGCCCTCTCCACTTTCGTTGTTCTCATCGCTGCTGTCTAAAACGGGCATTTCCTCGTCCGGAAGGAGCCTATAGATACCTTCTGGTAGATGTGGCGTTGAAATCTGAAACATTGAAGAAACGTTATTCGAACAGATATTCTTTTTCAATTGCAGCGGATCATACAAATGATCGTACAACTATCGTGTTGTTGCCTTCGAACGTCAAGCTAGCGTAACGTAAATCGTAGAATGCGTTGAATCCCAGTAAACGAGCAAATTGGTCATCGACTATTTGCCAGTTGTATATTTCGTCATTCCATTCTTCGTTCTCCATGATAAGTGGCCATCCTCCGTGTCTCCACAAGGTGGACAGCAGTGGTTCCACTCCCCTTTTTTCTATGGCATCTGTACGACATTTATTCTTATTATATATCCACGCAATGCGTGTTAATCAAGGAGCATTGTATAATTAGCTTGCATTGGCATCAACGAGCATGTGTTGATTAATTAATTATTAACGACGTTTGAAAATGCACCTGTATCCAAGCAAGTGTGGTACCATTTCTTGGCAAGTTTCACTGAGAAAGTGTCGTCATGTTTCACTTCACTTGTAATTATTTCTGAAAACAGAAAAAAAAAAGAAAAACGAAGAAACGAAAACACAAAGTATTTTAAACATAAAGTAAAAATTATCCTCGGCGTAATCAAAGTGAATCAAGTATCAAGTCACCTTCGATTTGACGGTCAACTTTTTCTGACACCATATTCCATAAGCTCCATTCGGTCCTATTTTCCGGCGGAGGATTGCTTTTCGTCCAATTGCCGCAGGCGTAGTCGTAAAAATCATCGCATGGGTCCACGGACTCGTCCATGCTGTCCTTAATTATTTGCGCTGCATTGGAAAAATTTTACACGCATAAACATACATACCAATTGCTATTCTTTTCTATATAAAACAGAAATGGGAGTACGATATGATCAATGAAATTGATGTCAAACGAATATAATTCGGAGAGTTCTCCTCTTCGTATTGTGAAGGGCGAAATTTTATTTTCCAAACATCTGTTGCTTACCGATCAGCTTGCATTCTTCGGTCTTACATACTTCGCGTTCAGTTTTCTTCGCCTCAACGGCAGACTTAGCTCCAAACAAACGCCGCAAGCTGCGAGGATAGTCTAACAGAGAGTTAGGTATCAGACTGGCGCTTATGATGATACACAAGGATGCTCTGGAATTAATCGAACAAATGAATTTATCGGTCCAAGTCGTTCTTCGCTATAATATGATATCACAACTTACATTATCAGTAGACGTAACATTTTAAGGATCATGCGATCGAAGTCACACTCGCGAGTTAGGCATCCAGTCTTTTTTACGTAAGAATGACGGTAGCTGTGAATTTTATACCGAGGAAGCAACCGTGAAGTTTTTTTCTGTTACGCTCTGATAAAATATCCTATCACAGTTTTCGTCTGGCGTTTGATAGGAAACAAATGTGCATCCTTTGCCGCCGCGATTTTCCAGAAATATCGCAGCGTTGCATCCAGGAAACTTCATTCGTCCCGAACGTTCCGTTCATTTCCTTTTAATGTGGATAATATTTTAACGAGACGGATATTTCTTACCGGCTTGATAATTTTAATTGAATGCATTTTCCATTGCAGAAATAAAAAGTCGTGAAAAATTGTTATTTATGTCGATGTTGGTTTTTGCAGTGAAAATATGTACAAAAAATAAATTTTTAACATTATTCTAGAAGATTACAAAGACTTTTCGTTGTAATAGTTTAAATTATTCAGTAACAATTAATTGTTATTTATTTAGTAATAGCAAATTATTGTAATTCTTAATGTAATACTTGTACCAGAAAGAATTACGCTTCGTAGAGGAGAAGTTATCATAATTAAACAAGGTAAAATGAGACATATTCAACATGAATTATTAGTGTTTCACTTTTAATAATTATTTCTTCAATTGAAAAAAACACCTCTCTACTACTTAATTATTGCTTATAAATTTTTATTAATTATTCTATATATTTTAATCACGCCATAAATTCGATAGGAATAAGATAGAATAAACTAACATAAATTTCACAATTTTATTTTGTTTTATCATTTTTTTCTTTTTTTTTTTTTGCATCAGTTTACAATGATTGATTCTTGAATGAAAATATAATATCAGTTTTTTATTAGTACAAATCATAATTATACAAATAATTAAATTAATACAACATTCGAAAGCGTAGAATTTCAAAAGGATATTTATTTTCTGATTATTTTCCAGCTAGCCAGCGATACATAATCTCTTCATTCCCATATGTTGCATTTCTTTTTAGGATTCATAGGACTGTTTAATGGACAATTGTAGGCTTCAGCAAAGTCTTTCGAATTGGATACCGAACCAATTACTCGTAACGAACCGAGACTATGTGAATCCTGTCTTAATTTTATTTCCATTTTTTCGGGAGTTAACACTTCACACCATGTCTGTAAATTTTAAAACATGTACATACACTTATTTCTAGTTCATGCACTATTAGGTGTTAGTAAGATATATAAACAACAGAATATATATATATATAAATAACTATGTTAGTAATATATATAAATAACATTTTAAAACATGTACATACACTTATTTCCAGTTCATGCACTATTAGATGTTAGTAATATATATAAATAACAGAATATATATATAAATAACTATGTTAGTAATAAATAACAAAGTAATATATATAAATAACAGAATAACAGAGTAATATATATATAAATAACAGAATAACAGAGTAATATATATATAATTAACAGAATAACAGAGTAATATATAAATAACACAATCATTTAATTCAACTTACATTAGCAAAAGATAGAAAGAACAGTTGCTCGTTACTCATGTGCTCTAATCCTGGCAACGCAACATCTGGTTTCTCACATTCTCGTAATCTTCGCTTATAAGCTTTAAATACAGAATTTAAAGCCATCGTGTCTGCAATATTTTCCGCTGACGTTTGCATGCCATAATTCTGTAAGATTAAATGATTTGAAGCAAGTATCTCGCAATTTTTGGACGTGAAAAATTGAAAATGTTGTGTACATAATATATATATATACATATATATATATGTATATACCTCTATAGAAATATTCCCTGTTTTCCTCTCCACGATACTATATCTGGTAAACTGATCTATAAAGCATTCTGCTCTCTTGTCGTACGCTTTCAGCATTTTACGTGACCATTCCGCGAAACCACCGTCTTTGTTAAATAAACGGCCTGAAAATTATTTCTATCGCGTTAATACTTCTGTTAACTAAGATTGTTGTTGTAAGATATCAATAATGCTTTAAGACACGTTACCCAGAATATCGAAACCATGATTTACTTCGTGACTCATGATCACCCCGATAATACCATAGTTTGTATACCTACATTATATATTATGTAATATATAATTCCAAGTACAAATATAAATATAAATGTATAATTTTTTTTGTATAAAGTACTGTTCGTTGTGAATTAAATTAACTTTTATAGTAATTTTGTTAATCTGTAATAAGGTAAAAATTATACTTACCACGGTTGTTTAAAGTCAAAGAAGGGTTGTTGTAAATCTACCGCTGTTATTTCTGCAATAATGTAATCAAGTGTTAGATGAATATTGTTGCAAATTCATTAGCGACGATTTAATTTGTTTTCATTCTTATTTTTATGCCAATCGGATTTCTTAGATTTCTTTGTCTCTGAACTTACGAATGAAATTCTCCACGGGTGAGAAGAAGGCATTTACTATCAATGGATTAAAGTCTAGTCTGTAAAGGAATTAATCTTTTGATTAGTTCAAATTCAGTACACGTTCATTTATATTTATCATTATTACGGAAAAAAGACTTACTCCTCAAATGTTTCGATAGGATCCTTCTCTGAGAATATAGTTCTCAGGTTTTCCCACTTTTCATATCTCATGATGCTTAACATGTTCTCGAAGTGCGATTTGCTGGCGCTGAGCTGCAGATTTATTAAAATAATACCATAAATATAATTTATTAAATTATTAAAATTTATTAAAATTTATTATACATAAAATAGAAACTAAACTAATAAAATTTATTAAAATTTATTAAACATAAAATAGAAACACGAGGACGAAAAGTAAGTGAGCAATAAAATGGAAACTGGCAGATGTATTAAAGCCTCACCCCTCTGAAATGTTCCTTCATGGCAGTAACATTTCGATATGAATTCGGATATCCGATCTTCTTGTTCATGTATACCAATTTATCCAAAATGATATCTCTGACTTCATCGTCCATCCAAGTTGAACTTTTGATTTGATATTCAACTTCTTTTTGGATCTCGTCTACCATATCTGAAGCCTTTAACATCACACAAAGAGTTATATAATTTTTATAGCAATACTACGCTATTATATTATATTAATATTATAATATAATATAATTAATAATATATTTAATCTTATAATATATATATTATAATATTTCTTTACCGCTTGTAAAACTTTCTCTGATAAATATCGTTTCACATATTCGTATCCTAAAATGTAATTTGCGTTTGTATCAGCGATACACTGCTTCGTTCTATAAAAAAAAAATCGTTCCTTTGTTTTCTGTGTGTAAAAAAAAATTTAATATCACAAAAATATTTCACATTTATCGTTACCTTTTGCTCTCTAATGTTTCTAAACTATTCCAATTGTGATATAATTCTCTCATTCTTTTCGTACTAGCTTTTATTACTTTGCTAAGAAAATTCCAATGTATGTAATTCACTGTGTAAAATTTATATACATTACGCCTTATTAATCAGTTATTATTTCACTGTTAAAATAAACTACAATACCACGAGTAAATCATATATTCCATGACATACCAATTATTCTACTCGGAGTTCTGTCTAATAATTTGCTCAACGCTTCGATGTAACCATAGGACGAAATGAATACGTAGTCGTCAGTAATTTCCATACCACCGATAGCAAACACGTCTTTCACTTTCGTTATCCAATTAATCTGGAAACGAAAGAATTCATCGTACACTCTCAACAAAAATTTCAATTCTCCTCTTCCCAAGTTGAACAGCTTTCCTTACTTTCCCGTTTTCCGTACGAGGATTCAACGCGTTGTATCTCCTTTGCAGTGTTTTAAGCTTAGCCTTTACTTCCTCATCGTACACGAAAATATACTGCACGAAGACAAACGTTTCAGTTTCAGTTTGCATTAAGATGAAAAACGATGCAAGATGAAATCGTCATACCTTACCTTGACAAATTCTATTTGAAACTTAACCAAGTCGGCGATGTCTTGGACAAGCCTCTCCCTCGGTATTCGAATGCCTCTTGCTTCAGAAAGTGCTACACTAACATTTAGCATATACTCTGCGTACGTTTCTCTCGTTTTTCTCACCTCCTCTTCTGCTTTCCAGATTTCGTCGCTTTTGTCGTCGTCACTGTCATCGCCACTGCCGCTACCACCTTCGTTGTCCCATTCATAGTCACCGCTGCCACTACCGTCTTCGTCGTCCCATTCATAATAATCACCGCTACCGCTACCGTGTTCGTTATAATTGCTATCATTCTCTCGGCCGTTTTCATCATTCCTGTCGCCGCTATTGTTCTCCCCTTGATTCGCCTTTTCACTCTCATCGTCGAAATATAAATCGTTGTTCGTGTCCTCCATTCCTTTACGATTATTCCAGTTACCCGGCTCTTTCGATTTTTCACTGCTGCCAGACTTGTCCACTAACTTATGCCTCGACAGTTCTTCAGTATTCTCTTTTGCCACAGGATTTGTCACTCGATTGACAATTCCACTTTGCACAGGATATTTCTTATTGCGGACTCTCGCTTCTATTGTAGCTCTTTTCGTTCGTATTTTCAACTTCTTCTCGTCGACGTGTTTCTTCGTTGTTTTCTTGATCGTATCACTCGCTCCTTTTTCGTCAATTCTATGATTACTGATTTTTCTCTCATCGATATCACTTTTTTGTATTTTCAGTTCATCATCATCGTGGCGTTCCTCGCTGCCTCGTTCTTGACTTCCTTCTTCGTTATCGTTGCCTCTGTTATTATATGTTACATCAATATTTCGGAGATTTATAAGATTGTACACATTTGGCGATAAGTGAGGGGTATTGATCTGAAAGTGTCAAATAACATCATTGTAACTTTATAGAAATAATGTCTTCTGGTTACATGTACTTACAAATAGATGTAGTCCTTTATGGATCCAATAGTTCGTAGAAGCATGCACATCGTGGAAACTATTTAATCCTGTCAAACGAGCGTAGTAATCGTCCACATTTTGCCATTTGTATATTGTCTGATCCCACTCATCTTCCTCCATTATTAATGGCCATCCACCTGCCCTCCACATCGTGGATATGAGTGGCTGGAGACCAGTTCTTTCTATCTCATCTGCGAATTACTCGTAATAATCTAATTTGCTGATAACATCTTGGCTAAGACCGTAATTTTATAAAGAATATGATTTTCAGATTAATAATCTAGAGAAATGTATATTTTGTTGGGAAACAAAACCTGTGTCTAGGCAAACTGCAAACGCCATTTTAGCAAATTTTGTGGCATGCAGGTCATCGTGTTTGTGCCCCTCTTCCATGATTTCTAAATATACAGACTAACGATAATTATTACATTTTATTTATACAAAATAAAAGATTCCGAACAATGATCACATCAAATGAAAATAACGAGCAATAACCTTCGAGACGTTCTTCAACTTCCTTCTGACTTTTACTCAGCATATTCCATCGTGTTTCGTTAACAGGAAGCAGATTATATTTAGCCCAATTGCCACATGCATACTCGTAGAAATCTTCGCATGGATCCACGCTTTGGTTTATACTTTCCACTAATGATTTCGCTATTAGGTAACAGACAAATTAGAGACTATTTATATCGAGAATCCTTTTATATACGTCTTTAACACCGTGCAAATGTCAATGTAGGATTTTTATATTATTTTGTAAGAAAGAGAAGATCTCCATGGTAAATGTAAAAAAATCTAATCTGCTCACCGAGATCTTTGCATTGTTGAGTGAGGCAAAGCGGTCGTTTTTCTGTTGGTTCTTCTGTAGCTGTACCTAGTAACCATCGTGAATAAAAAGCGTGGTTCAGAGTGCTATCGATACCATCAGCAATGACGACCAAAAATACACTACAAAATTCATTTAAAAAAATCACATTGTACGAGTATGTTAATTTATTTAGACGATAAGATTTCTTTTCGTAACAACTACTTACAGAATCCATGTTAATCTCATTATTTTAATAGAGATACAGTAGAAAAAGGGACGAACTGAACTATTGAGACGTAGCCTCCGATTTACAGACTTTTGATTTCTGAAGTGCAGAACTCATCGAAGTTGGTGATGATTTTATATTTACAGAAAACGGAAAGACCCTGAGTCGATGATAAGCGCTGATAGTATACATATACTGTGTAGTATCGATATACTGTGTAACATCCTCTTTGTGCACATTGCTTTGGCAGGAATAAAGTAATATTGCATATTCTAGCATCGTATTTATTACCGTAGATATTTGGTACATCTGTTTATTAAATATTATTATATCATTATCTGTCATTACTATTATTTATTTTGTTTAGTGCTCAATAGTTGCTTATATCTACAATGATGAAACAAGTAAATAATATTTTATAATTTACATTGCTGAACGTGTCAGTGAAAATAGAATAATTATTGTCACGTTAATCTAACTTGTCAAACTTATTATTATTATTATTATATTGACTCAACTACTTATCATAGCTTATTTTTAGAAAAAAAACATTAATAAATTACATATTAATTGATTGATTCATCAGATTCTCTTAAATTTTCGTTCAACGTTCCGTAGCCTCCACTAAATCCAATTTTCAATGCAACTTTTATTGCTTTAGTTTTAGTGTAACTCGGTCGTCGATATCTTGTGACTCAATATCAGGATACACGCGGGTGAAAGAAACGGTAGCATCGCATCGTCAGATGCTGCAGCATCTAGTCTGAGGCGAAAGGGCTGCGCAACCTTATTTTTCATCCGCGGACAGGATAACGTGTGCACGCTGGCTCTAGGATGCAGTCCAATCTGAAAATATATTGCACAAATATACGATGTTAACAACGTTGCCGCGCAGACGATGGTGGAATAGTTAGCGATTGGCGATGCCCGTGACAGGAGAGAGTAAATCTGAGCGGTAGCCAGTTAACTCGATCAACGATTGCCTCGATGTTGATACGAATAAGTGAAACGAAATTCATTGATCAAACAACAGATATTTCGAGTGATATCCGAACGTTTAGAATTTGAGCGAGTTTTATTCTGTTTCCCTCCCCGTATCATCTTCTTTCCTCTCTCTTATTTTGTTATTTTGTTTTCACGCGCGCGCGTTTTGACTTGTCTCGAATCTTAATCGCATCGGATAAAATGACGACCGATAATTAACTAACGATTTATAGAAGTTGAGAAATCCATTTTCTTTGTTCAAATCGTAGTGAGACGCGTGGTTTAGGCAATAGTTCTTCCTAAGTACGTAATTTGTAAAAGTAATCGGTAGCCTTTTCAAATTAATCATATTCAATTCGTTATATCGTACTGACCACATCGTAAGCTGTACGAATTAATAATTGATTTAAATACATCGCGCTTAGTTATTCGACAACACTTTAATCCGGGGTTTTTAATAGATTAACGCGTTCAGCGTAACGATTCCTATTCTGTAAATGTGAATGTAAAAGTAAAGCAACTCGACGAGACGAGTGAGTAAAAGGTTCGTAATCGCAATCAGCATCGTCGAAGCGAGCATCGTGCACAGATGAAAGTCCTTGAGAAATATTTGGGTACATCCAACAGATCAATAAAAAGATAATTGCTAAGAGATAGATCCGAATCTTACAATTCAACATCTTTATAACGAAATGATACAGTCGATAAATTGAATAATTATATTGCTAAACTGTTTTCGATTGCAATCAATGTGAAAATCTGCGGGAAACAAGGAGTATGACATATTGATTTTAAATATACCGCCATTTTTCTGATCGTGAAACTAAACACTTCGTACGGTATAAGAGGTTAATTTATGTAGTAATTTAAGAGAAACAATGAGAATCACATAAGCATAATCTACTTATTAACAAAACTATTAAATATATTGTTAATACATTATAGTAATATCGAGTGAACTTGTCATTTCCTTTTAATTTCGAGAAGACGATAATTCACCGGTAGGTATAGTAAGGTTATGTTTAAGATGTATTAAAACAAATTATAATTTCAAATCATTCTTATGATTCATTTTCATGATTCTTAACGTAACATAATTGTATCAGAACATAAACGTACGGAAATTTCATTATATAATCATACATGATATTGAAATGTATAATTAGAAATTAATGATAAGTTCATATTTGAAATTTCTTATCAAATAATTCATTGCAGAGAAGTTTTTACTAACAACTCATTATGTAATAGTGAGGCATTTGTTTCTTTTATGAATCTTTCGACATAATCAAGGAAAAAGAAAGCATAGAAACATGTCGACTTTAACGCGCATGCGACTTATAAATGGTGGGGGGATCCTTCGGGAAAAGATATTCCATATTTTCGACCAAAGAGGAATATCTGCTCCTGCTTCGAAAAAAGTGAAAATGGTAAGTTTATTATGATAAATTTATAAAATTAAATATTGAAAAGTGCATTATTATTAGTATTACGTGAAAAAGAAAATATTCAATTGGCACGAGTATGTGAATCAATTGGAAGTTTTATAAATAATCGGTAACCATTAATTTAAAATCTTCACGATAAACTTTGATCTACTGTTATTATTAAAAGTGATTTTTAACTCTGCTTGGAAATTTTTATCGATTCAAATAAATCAGTAATATACAAAAGTATATATTATTTGTACAGGATACTTCGTGATTTTTGGGCGTAACAAGTGGTTGAGATCCTAAGATCCGTTACATATAAATTGTAATTTTTTTATAATTACAAAAATAAGAGATACGAAAAAGAGTGTTATGATTAATTGTTAATTGTAGAAAGAAATAAATATAATTTTCTGCTTCAGTAGTTTCTCATGTCACATATTGCGAAATAATGAGCGGTTGAAGTAATTCCTAATCGTATTGATCCGACATTCCTCTTACCGATATCGTCGAGGAAAATTTTTTGCTTAATTAGGATTTAAGTAGTTTTTTCATTAGAATTTGTATAGATTTATTACGAAAAAATATTTAAATTAGTCACTGAAATGTAATACGTTATTATAATACATCTTTTGTAAATCTTAATTTTTAGGGAAAGCTTACTCAAGAGGAACGAGAAAAAGATTTAAAGCCGTTATTATCAAATGGTTGGTCTGTGCAACAAAATAGAGATGCTATTTATAAGGAATTTTTATTTAAAAATTTTAATCAGGTGAGTTTTATTTTAAAAATTTATTTTTTATTCACTGCATTTTAATATTATGGAAGAGTTGTATTATTTCTTACATATTTGTGTTGATAGGCATTTGGTTTTATGACCAAAGTTGCATTGCAAGCAGAAAAAATGGATCATCATCCTGAATGGTTTAATGTTTATAATAAAGTAAACATTACTCTGTCCTCCCATGATGTTAATGGCTTATCACAAAGAGATGTTAAACTTGCATCTTTTATAGACAAGGCTGCTAAAGTGGAAAACAACTAAAATTTGATTTATATAATAACTTTAAAATAATTTTAGTGTTTGAATAATACCTCTATGACAATAAATGTTTAGAATTTATACTGTTATAAAAGTTATATTAAATATATTTTACATGGCATATATATATATATATATTTCTACGTATAAATATCACATATCTAAGATGCATTTATGTTTGTTTTATATAATTTACATAAATAAATATTGTATTTAATTGATATACTATCACAATATATGTTGCCTAAAGTAATAAACATTATTTAATGATAGATAATTTATTTCTGAATAATTTACAAGAAATGGAATTTCAAACCATCCAAAATAAAGTTTGTATCTATTCAAAACATGTAATTATTAGGGAATTATTCTAATCATAATAATTAATAAATTATTCTTTGGCAATAGGTTTTTGTGGGGGCGTTTTGCCAATTGCCCAAGCATCTTTCACAGCTCTTGAAACTCCGGGACCGTTATTTATGAGTACAAATAGGCCACATAGTGTTATCGCTGAGACTATAAGCAATGAAAAGTGCAGGATTTTTGGCAGTACAGGTCCAACAATATTAGGTCTTGCATAATCTGTAATCATGGCTTCTAGACCCCTATTTAATACATGTTTTATTATAATAAAAATTTAGGAAAAATGTGAAATCCATAAATATTAAATCCACAAATAAAAAATTGAAAATGTGCAAAAATGATAAAAAATGTAATCTTAAATGATAATCTTTGAAGAGGAATAATTACCAATGTGTATGCATTACAACTAATACAGACATTATGCCATCAAGAATAGAATTTTCTGTTATTAAAGCAGCAGGTATCAAAAATGGTAGTGCTGTTGCAATGACTCTTTCCAAAACCCACAAACGCACATGATCACCAGATGTACTTGCACTGCGGCTTATTTGCGTACCTAAAATGGCAGTTGTTGGGAACTAAAACACATTTACATTTACATTACACAAGAATATGTATTTACCCAAAAATTAACGTAACCTGAATACTTGAAATTAATATTCGATACCTTTGTCAAACAATTAGTTCTATTGCTAATTGTACCAGAATCCAAACATTGTCGAGCAGTGGCAAGACTACTGGAAGTTCTGCCAAATTGAGGTAGTCTACAAGAATTTGCAAAAAGAGTAGTTTTCGAAAGTGATTCTGCAAAAATAAAAATAATACGATTATTTATATAATCTTATGCATGTATCTTATATTTTTATACTATAAAGTAATTAAAGATACAAGAAAAGATTTTTTGAGTAGGGTTATGTCAATGTCATTAAAAATAGTAAAAATTATATAAATCGGGACAATTTATATATCTTTTCAAGTCTCAAATTTCACTTACCTAATTGTTTAACCTTGTCAATGATGGTGGGAGATACTACTCTTTTCAAAATCATTTTATAATTCACAAGATACAAAATTTCCCAAATCTGTGTTAATTCACAGACGACGACGACGACGACAAACTTTGATGACAATTGGATGTTACGATTATAATTTTATAGAACTAAAGATATGCATAAATACAAACGAGTTTTCTCTATCGACTATTTTCACATCGATTTTTCTGTTCGACTTATCGAATAATTTAAGTTTGTCTAACTGCAACGTAAATTCATAAAAAGTAATCTGAAGTAAAATCAAATGTCTTTATTGTAATACATACATAATACATATCTTACAAAAGTAATTAATATTTTTATATTTTTCCTTTTATATTTTTATTTGTACATCGCATTTGCATATAAACAGTTTTATTATATGAACTTGGGTTGAATGATACGCGTGTGTTTTTTGTAATGTCCTTTAAAAATATTTGACTATTCAAAAAGTTACAAGGTACATGACGATATTTGAAATTTATTTGCCGTTGAGAAACACTGCGCGGAAGCACATGTCGATCGACAGGTTAAAATCCTGTAAACAGCATTCTTTAGTTACATGTTGAATTATACTTTCGAATGAGAATATAAAAGTTGAAAAATTTAACAAACGGTTATTAAGTACAATGTCTAAAGCAAGTAAAAATATTGAGTCCGAAAAACATAGAAAAGATTCCAGGAAAAATAATCGATGGGGCAAAAAAAAGAACAATGGTAAGTCGTTGGACTAAGCGTGTTAATTTTAACATTAATCTCACGAAAGTTAACCGATCCTTTTTTGTTTTTGAATTTTTTTTTTAAAGGATCTCGAAATGACAATTTTAAAAAGAGTTCTTTTAAACGAAATTTGCCAAATTTTCACTCAGATGAGAAAAGAAAGAAACTGCAAGTTGGAAACAGGTTAAAGGAATGTGATGTTGGGATCACAGAGTTTATTGGAAGCGAAGGATTTTTTGGTGTGATTAAAGAAAGATATTCAGACTTTCAAGTTAATGAGATTGCTGCTGATGGACAGATAGCTAAATTAACAAATCAAGATGTTCCATCAGACGGGGAGGATGAGAGCACAGAAGACCCCCAAAAAATGATACCAAGTGCAATTTGGAGTCAACTGCAGGAATTTAAAAAATTAAAAAATGCTAGTCTAGAAATTGATGTAACAAACTTGTCTAAAGATCAACGTAAAGCAATTCATAGTATTGCTAAATCAATGAAGGAAGTTTTAAGTCAAACTGTAGATAGGGAAAATAAGAAGATCCTGATGATTTTGCCAAATAAATACGGTAATAGTACTAGTAAGTTATGTATTTATTTCAAGTTCAAAATGTATAAATTATGCAAAATACATTTTGATTTTAGATAAGAACTTTCGGAAAGACACTAGGATAAATTGGAAAAACCAAGGAAAATATTGTTACTTTTTATTACATAAAGTGAACATGGATACAATGGCTGCTTTGAATCGACTAGCCATGAATTTACGTTTGAATCCAAATAGTTTCAGTTATGCTGGGACAAAGGATCGTAGAGCGTGGACTACTCAGTGGGTTAGTGTAAAGAAAATTCGACCCACGAATATATTAAGAGCAGCGAAAAATATACGTGGAGCGTATATAGGAAATTTTAAATTTGAAATGGAATGTTTGAAATTAGGCATGTTGAATGGTAACTGCTTTAGAATCGCTTTGAGAAATGTTAGTGGAACAGATGAGCAAATTGAAAAGTCAATGATTTCTTTAAGAGAGCATGGATTTATAAATTATTACGGTATGCAAAGATTTGGTACTGTAGCAACTATTCCAACTTATGAAATAGGCAAAGCTTTACTTCAAGGTATTTCTTTTTATGTAATTTATATGACAATTGAATTTCTCAAAGTTTGTATAAACTTTGTCCAATATAAAGTTCTTATGTTTTGTAAAAAATAGGTAAATGGAACGAGGCAATTGATTTAATTTTGAAACCTAGAGAGGGTGAGAATGATGAAGACGTGGTAGAAGCTAGAAAAATATATGCAGAAACTAAAGACGCAAGCGCTGCATACAAAAGAATTAAAAACTGTAATAAAGTAGAGGCTATACTTCTAAAGGGACTCAGTACATGTAATAGTAATAATCCTCAAGGTGCTTTGGATTTAATACCAAGAAATGTTCGTTTAATCTATATTCATGCCTATCAAAGTTTCGTTTGGAATCACATAGTATCAAAAAGAATAAGAGAATTTGGAAAGAATCCTGTGGTAGGAGATCTAGTATATGAAAAAGATGTAAAATCTGATAATGAAGAAGAACTCGTAACTGAAGATGAAGAAGCTAATGAAAAAGTAAGTGAACTTGGAAACGAAGAAGATGTAGATGAGGAAATGGAGAAACCGCCTGAAACATTCGAAGAATCACCAAATACTTTGATTAAAGAAATGACAGATACTACAGAATGCTGCCTTAAAGTAGACGAGAAATATAGAAAGAATACAGAGAAAAGTAGAATTACTAATGAGAAAAATGAAAACAACGATTCATATAATCTTCCTGCGGTAAAAATTCTTGAAGAGAAAGATTTGCCAAATTACACTTTAGCAGATGTATTAATGCCACAAGTTGGTTGGAAAGTTACATACCCGCCCTATGCTAAACCATGGTTCGACGAGTTTCTGGCAAAAGACGGATTAACTACTGATCTTAGGCAAAAGAATAAGTGAATTATCAAAAATGATTTTCAGTTATTTATTATCCTCGTGCGACAATATTTTTTATTTGTATTCTTTATTCGTTTCATTTCAGAAAATATACTTTGGGCGGTGCTTATAGAAAAATATTGCAAATTCCTTCGAATTTATCTTGGAACGTTATGCATTATTCAAAGAAACATGCCGATCTTATTATGTGCGATATTAATGAAATGAGAAAGTGCTCAGCTCCAAAAGATGATCCAGGTATTTGATTTTTTAATATACGTTAAGATTTTCATTTTTATTTAAAATTTAAAAAATTACAAAATTTCAATTTTTTCAGAAGGAAAATATAAAGCTTTAATAATACAAATGTCTTTAAAATCTTCTACATATGCAACTATGGCATTGCGTGAAATTTTAAAATCTGATACATCGCCGCAAGTACAAGCTGCTCAGTCTGCTGCTTGTGAGGCAGAATTCGAGAAGTCAAACATCTCGGAAAAAACTAAAAACACTATCAAAGACGATAATAAATCGAGCGATATGAAAAAACATTTTGATATTGAAGATGATAAAATGGAAATATCCAACTAAGTATGAAGCTGTGATAATTCCCTTATATGTCTAAATGAACCAACATAGCTCCATTTATTAAATAATTCAAAATTTTGATTTTTGATTCCTTAAAATTTAATTAAATTTATTTTTTTTTACGAGTTATTTATTAGGTTTGGTAATAACATAAAAAAAAATATATTTTGTTTACGAAATAAGACTTGAATAATTTTTACGAAAATAATGAATCCATTTTCAAAAAAATCAAAGAATTTTCGAATACCATAATATTCGAAAATTGTATTGAATAGAATGGAATCTTTAAACGTGCGTAGATTAAATAATGTCCATAGAGTAAACAACGTGAATAGAAAGAAAATTGAAGATCCATCTACAAAGGCTCATCAAAAGTTTGTAAATTAGTTTCTTTTGCAAATAAAAATTTGATCAATTCATGAATACTGAAATACTAGCACCACAGGCAACCTACCTTTTTCTTTGTCATACATTATTGCTCTCCTTGTTTACGAAGACATCTCATTGTTAGGGGAAGTACGACAAGAATAAACTATATGTTTCCATCTACTGAATCTACCGAGAGTCTTTCGTTTTAGTTAGTCTCGATAGATGCCAGCACATGGCTTATTCTTGTAGCGACCTACTTCGAAGAATTTAGATCAACGACATCTATGTTCCGTCGAGATGTGTATTTAATATAAACAATAGAATATTTAAAAACAGCTATTAATTTTATTATCACCATGGAAATGTTTACTGCCACTTATATATATTGTAGCCATAGTAGAAAATCTTCATTCGTTATTTCGTTATTTCGTTATTTAACTTTCATTTATAGAAATTATTCGTCATTTAAATTCTATTATGTAAACTTCATTAAATTATTAGTAATTGTATATTTTGTGATATTGATAATATTTTTATATANATATTTTTATATAAACAACTAAAATTAATTACGGAGTTATTATTTATTTATAGTATTGTGATATAAATATAAATTATCATAATCACTATATTCTTGTCATCTTTTTAAGAATTTTACTTCTTTTGTATGTTATAGATGACATCACATATAGATGATAGCACCTCTGTAGACTATGTAGGAACCTGGAGTAGATAAGGCAGGATTCTACCGCAGGTTCACTTACAAAAAATTATACACGTAATTCTTTTAACAGTTTTATATATTTTTATCTTTGGTTTATTATCACAATTGCACTTACAAATTTCTTACAAATCTCTTACCCTTAGTAGCGAACAAACGTAGGAGTACTTATGGTAGTGGATACAGTAGAAGTAGTAGTAGAAATAGAAGGCCTTTTCCTCTTCGCAACCCAGTTTTATAACCTTTTTATTTTTACTATAAAAAAGATGTTGCTGGCTGCTTTATCGGAAACGCATCTTGCGATGGAAGGTTTTAGCGGATGTACGTGGCGCTGTTTCGAATTGCGCGGAGGTAGCGGTCGCTACAACTAGATGTTAGTTTGGATCGCTACGCGGCGCTATAATATTTCAATGTCCACGAATCGATCAAATTTTCATTTGCAAAGAAAACTAATTGACAGGATTAAATCGTGAACTTTTTAAATTGCGTCGTTAGAATTAAATTCCAAGCTTTTCTTCTACGTCTCCTTTGACTTGTAAAACGCATGCAAAGACATACGAATTCTGTTTAACAGATCGAAGCGCGCGCTCTCGAATAACATTTAATTTCCCGCCAATTACGTTCGAGATTTGAATTAAAATTGCTCGTCGACATAGAAATAAATACAGTAAATTTCATGTAGAAATTTGAATCACTGCACCTATACAGAATTAATACGAACCGCGCGAATTAATGAATTATGCTACGGTGAATTAATTTGCTAACCTTCTTTGCACAATAAATATGTTTTGAAAGGAATTCACCTGAATTTCGTAAATTAGGAAGCCACGGTGCCTATCTGCTTTAAACTTTAAAACGGGAGGGGGGGAGAGGGGGGAAACATCTTTGAAATCGATTTTTCACGATAATGTTTGCGACGTACACACATAGTACAAATATCGGGGTATTGTCGCGCGTGGTCGATGAAGAAGCGATTTGTAATGATTCCGAGGAGACTTGTATAGCGTTAATATCCCCTCAGGTGACAAACGAGGGAATGACGCTGCGGGACGTCCGGCGTCCCGATGCCACACGACAAATTATCTCACCTCCGGTCTCCGTACCGTGAAAAATCGCCAATATCGTGACGAAGCGTTACCGCGCGAAAACCTACCGCTCTATTGGGATAATTAAGCGTTTCTCTAGTTCAAACGATAGGTATATCTCGCTATATAAGCGTCTTGCAACAATAAATATTAACTCGCGCAGTTATCGAGGTTGTTAAAATTTTGAAGCTGTCACTCGGTATTTGACAATTAATGTACAATAATATGGCACTGGTGTGCAGTTATGGAGGATGTTTGAAACAAATTCGTGGCAAACTTCAGGAGCGTGTAAAATTAATGGTTTTTGGATAATTAATGTTTGTTAAGGTTTTTTTTGGTGAACACTAGCATCAATTTTTTTAAACATCCTGTATAATAAAATAATATATATATATATATTATATATATTATATAATTATTATAAAATTATGCTCTTTACTAATAAATAATAAATGTATAATAAATTGATTGGACTGGATGGTTACAGGCTTATTAACGTAAATGCTCGATCGGAGAAAATTGTCCTTTGAAAATGTTCATTTTTACTTGCCACGATTCGGCAAGTGTTTCGAACTGTGCTTTAAAAATATATTTTTTAAAAAATGCCTGTTGCAGGGAACGTTGCAGTTGTTTGTTGTATGACTTTTATTTTGTCCGAGAATGCGGTGCTATTCGAGCATAGTTGGTACTGGATGGTACTATAGAGCAATAGGAGACACAATACTAGTATGCCATTAATTATTTCGTAGCATTCCCACTACGAATCGAAGAAACAAGTTCTGCATTATTTGAGAACAACAGTTGAAAGTTTCATTTCGTTCGATAAATCATGTCTCGGATATCGTTTGTCCACCATTGATGCGTTTACTTTTTCATTGCTTATTTATCGCACAAAGTATAGCGGAGCGTATCTTGAAATATTTTACATCATCGTGATGTTGTATATGTTATGAAAAGATACATGAAACTCCGCCCTCCGGAAAAACACCGCCTCCTTCCCCCGACGACATGCGCCCTCGTCGTTACAACCCTCTTTCTCACCTGTAATCGCTTGCATAATCTGTTTGGAGTAGCGAACACCTAATTTCAACTTATCCTCCTTCATGTCGGCATTCTTCGGCAAAGTGCGGGAAATCGTATCGTCGCTGCCACTCGTGAAGTTGTTCTCCTCTCTTAGCAGAAGTCACGAAGAGAAATTTTGTAATGTCCGGTAAGAGTCGAATTAAAACGTGCGATTAAAACGTATACATTTTTTCGTTTTCTTCTTTTATTAAGTGAACAACAATTTTGAATTGCTCTACCGATGCGAGAAAACGTTTAACGCTGTGTGTTTCTTTTTTTTTTTTGATTTCTTTGTTGAACAAACAGCGTGCAGCGTGGTGCAAGACGTGCCTTTAGATTTGAGCTGTCGCAGCTCCGAGAGGAGAACGAGTTTGTTGAATTCCTCGAGGTTTCAGAGATACTTGCCTTGTCAGACGTGCGGGAAAAATTTCGACCGACCTTCCCTGCTCAAAAGGCATTTACGCACTCATACAGGTCAGTACTTTTATGAATTGTGAACGCGATTGAGATTAATTTTTTTCGTCAAATTTGAGTGATTATACTATTTCGCCCTACTTGGACGAAGAATTTCTTTCAATTTTATTATGGATTTATTATCAAAGACAAGGTTGAAAATACTTTAGAAAATAGGCGGACTTTATCGAGCAACAAAGAAGGATGATAAATTATGCGTGTTTAATAGGTGAAAAGCCGCATGGTTGCGCCGTGTGTGGAAAAATGTTCAGTACAAGCAGCTCCTTGAATACACACGTTAGAATACACACTGGAGAACGACCGCACGAGTGTCCAGTTTGTGGAAAGCGTTTCACTGCTTCGTCAAATTTGTATTATCATCGAATGACACATTACAAGGTTTCGACAATTGCGTTTCTTTAACTTTTTTACTTTTCTTCGTAAATCCGTGTCATAAGGTCATAACGTGAGGATGTTCAAATTATGTAAATTTATTAACCAATGTTTGATTTACTAATTAAATAATATTTGATTTACTAATTTATTAATTAACTAATATTTAATTTACTAATTTGCCAATTTACTGATATCTGATTTAGTAATTTACTAGTTAACTAATATTTAATTTACCAATTTACTAATATTTAATTTGCTAATTTACTAATATTTATTAATATTTAATTTGTCGATTTACTAATTTATTAATTTGCCAATTCACCAATTTACTAATATTTAATTTAGAAATTTACTAATTAACTAATATTTAATTTACCAATTTACTAATATTTAATTTGCTAATTTACTAATTTATTAATATTTAATTTGCCAATTTGCTAATTTACTAATATTTAATTTGCTAATTTACTAATTTACTAATATTTAATTTGCTAATTTCCTAATTTACTAATATTTAATTTGCTCATAACAAATACTTAATTTATTAATAAACTAATGTTTAATTTACTAATTTGCCAATTTACTGATATTTAATTTACTAATTAACTATTATTTAATTTACCAATTTACTAATATTTAATTTGCTAATTTACTAATTTACTAATATTTAATTTGCCAATTTTTTAATTTACTAATATTCAATTTGCTAATTTACTATTATTTAATTTACCAATTTACTAATATTTAATTTGCTAATTTACTAATTTACTAATATTTAATTTGCCAATTTTCTAATTTACTAATATTCAATTTGCTAATTTACTAATTTACTAATATTTAATTTGCTAACTTACTAATATTTAATTTGCGAATTTACCAATTTACTAATATTTAATTTACTTATAACAAATACTTAATTTACTAATAAACTAATGTTTAATTTACTAATTTACGAATTCACTGATATTTAATTTGCTGATGAACAATGCTGATGATAAAATATAATCTGCAGGAGAAGCCGCATAAATGCAACGAATGCGGCCGTTCCTTTCCGACCCCTGGTGATTTGAGGGCCCATGGATATTCTCACAGTGGTAACTGGCCGATGCGATGCCCGATTTGCAATCGCGGATTCTGCAAGCCTGGAGCTCTGCATCATCACATGCAAGTGCACACTGGTAATTGATATTAATTAATTAAATATCAGGGGTGTACAATAATCTTCGACAGATCTTCGACACTTTGCGATTGATTAGAAGATACAAGCGATTGCTTATTTTTAAAAGCAACGATTCTCCACTTTGTTCTATTATCGACGAATGCGCGAGTTGATTTTCTCCAAGTCGAAAAAATAGAGAAACTCGCTATGATTTCTATCGATGTCTGAAGAATAAGCAAAACAAATTTATCCCATCAAATGATCATTCTATACAAAAATGAAGCAAAAGAGGAATTACTGATTTTTCAGGAAATCGAGGGTATCGTTGCAACATATGCAAAAAGCAATTCGCTGTGATGAGTAATTTACGAGTGCACGAGCGTTCCCACGATCTCGATGCGGTGTCAATGCGAAATACCGCCGACTCCTCGAACACGGCAAACAAGACGCTGATAAATCCATTTACATTCGACGAAGCGAATAGAAATCATTTGCAACTCTCCGGAATTTATTCCTGGACCTCTTGGATACCTGTGCATTATCCCAAGTGATGAAAAGTAATAAAAAGGCCGCGATAAGGACGAAGGTTAATTATTTATATTTAGCGAATAGTGATAAAATCATGAATACAGGCTGCAAGCAAATCTTATCTGCGTATTAATTGTAACGAGCATGTCTACGTGTGTCTAAAGTATAATAAAGGCTGCAAGCAAATAAATATGAGCAACAGTATAATAAATACATCGCCCAACGTGACGATTCTCTGTGAAGAAATGTAACTATGATACTAAAAAGCTGTAGAATAAAATTTATCGACTCGAGGCTACGTTTTCGAGAGAATCGAGTTTGAAGAACAGTTATTGAGAGGTATGACCGAATTTGGTGAATTCTAGACATGATAGAAAAGACAAAATAAGTATGAAATGTAGAATAAGATTTTTTTTTTCACTTGAAGCTTCGCTCTCGAGAAAGTTTCTCTACTACATTTTATGCTCCATTTTTTTATTCATGTTCCAACGTGTAATAATCCTCTATTGATTATTCTTTAGCATAAACTTTTAACCACTTTTAACTACAGTCTAATTAGAATAATAATGGAAAGGAAACGTGTCCTTGGCAAAGGAATACCACATTCGTTACTAATACAAAATTTATTTCTCCACATACAGTTTCTCGCAGGCACGACTCGCGCGAGTGAGCGTGAAAAAAGAAAAAAAAAAAAAAAAGAAACGAAGAGAGATTAGAAACTCTCGCGCAAACAACGATTAAACTAGAAGGCGTATGTTGTACGAGTTGTCCCCGCTGTTCGAGTAGCGAGCTTTGTAGTCGAGAATCGGTTCGTTTTGCAACTTGATTTCCCTGGGCGTCGGCACGTACTCCAATTCGACCAGCACCAATTGGTTCTGGCCTGTTCTCAAATAAGGCGCAGGAACGTAGAGAGTCATCTGGGGGCCAGCCAGCGGCCAATAACGGCCCAAATTTCGTCCGTTAACGAAAGCGACTCCTTTGCCCCAACCAACGGTGTTCAAGTAGGTGTCTAACGGTTGACCGGAAATGACAAAGTCGCCTCGAAGCACGACCGGGCCGTCGTAGAGTGTTCCGTTTGCAGATGGAGAAGCGGACTCGGTGAGAAGAGGATCGACAGTGTCTAAGCGGAATCCGGTCATTTTCCACGGGCCAGGCAGGCGAGCGTTGTTTAAAAATACCTCCGTGACACCCTATAGAAGAGCATCGAACGAATTTATTGTTCATCTTTTGGTTTACAAAGCTGTGTCAATATATGTGTTATTGAATTATTAAAATATAAATTAATATGTCAATATATGTATTATTAAATTATTAAAATATAAATTAATATGTATGTTATTAAATATAAATATTATTAATTATTTATATAAATATAAATTAATATAAAATAAATATGCTACAATAAAATATATTTATATAAATATAAATTAATATAAAATAAATATGCTACAATAAAATATATTTATATAAATATAGATTAATATAAAATAAATATAGTACAATAAAATATATTTATACAAGTATAAATTAATATAAAATAAATATAGTACAATAAAATATATTTATACAAGTATAAATTAATATAAAATAAATATAGTACAATAAAATATATTTATATAAGTATAAATTAATATAAAATAAGTACAGTATAATAAAATATATTTATATAAGTATAAATTAATATAAAATAAATACAGTACAATAAAATATATTTATATAAGTATAAATTAATATAAAATAAATATAGTATAATAAAATATATTTATGTAATTATATATTTATATTAATATATTTATATTTATATAAATAATTATTAATATTTATATTTAATAACATACACATTAATTTATATTTCAATAATTTAATAATATTTATATAAAATATATTTATATAAGTATAAATTAATATAAAATATAGTATTATAAAATATATTTATATAAATATAAATTAATATAAATTAAATATATATAAAACATTAAAGAAATAGACTGACCTTGTAGTCGCGAAGTCCACTCCCGTAGTTCAATCTTCCTTGATTCTCGACTAGTAGCTTCAACTTTTGCCCGTAAGGCTTCTCTATGCTAACATCGTAGATGTTATGGCTACGACTCACAGTTCCAATCAGGTGGTCGTCCACGTAGACTAACGCTCTGTCCCGGGCCATTGCGTGCAAGTTCGCGGAATCTGAGTAGCTAGGTGCTAGATCAGTCTCGTACAGCACCAGCCAGTGAGGTAAATTCAGTTCCTCGAACGTCAATGGTTTCGATCCCTCGACGACCACCGTTTCGAACAATTGTCGGCCACGGGGCTCGAACAGTCTCACGACCGGTGTGAGAACAACCGGGCCGTAGTCTCCTTTTGGAGACACCGTTGGCACGGACACGTTTGGCAATGGTAAATACTGTAAAAATTGATCAAATTTTTTGACTGTTGAATCGTTGGAAGAAAAACCACATACATGAAGATCCTTCGAATACGTACTTTAGACACGATATTCTTGATCTCGAAGTATTTCGGCGTTAGATCGCCAGCCTCGGTTAACGGAGCGTCATAATCGTAAGAGGTCAATTGTGGACTGTACGAACCCTCGCCGCCGTTGGCACCTGCACAATCATGCGTAATTAACGTGATAATAAAAATTCGTATAATGGAATCAACGCAAGCTATGAATAGAAAATCGACGTTTCGTCGGGAAAACTTTTCTGTCACAGTGACACCTTAGACTAATTTTGTGAAATTATATACATAACATTTTATCATTTTTATATATATTTATATAATATTATGATATTTTTATTATAATATTTTTTATAATAACATTATTATTATTATAAATTTTATTTTATAATATTATACGATACATTATATTTTATAACTTTTCATTTACAATTACAATATTTCATACGATCGATCGTATAATAGCAATGTTATAAAATTAAATAATAATAATAAAATTAATTATAAAACAAAATTTTTATAAAATTAATTATAATAATAAAATTAATTATAAAACAAAATTTTTATAAAATTAATTATAATAATAAAATTATAAGAGCAAATTAGCTGTAATAACGAAATTATGAAGTTAAATTGTAAAATTTTAGAAAGATTCGTCAGATTTTACTAACCAGCGGTATAGGCGAAATTTGTGCCGCCGTAGAACATGTACATGTTGACAGATGCGCCCAAAGACAGCATGTCATCCAAGGTTTTCACAACTGCTGCAGTTTGCACTCTTTGAAATGGTTCCTGCCAGTGTGACAGCCATCCGGGATAAAACTCGGAGTTTACTAAGGGGCCCTGAAGCGAAACGAAATTCACCATCATTTAATTTCATCCTCTAAGGAGTCTTCTAAAAAGACAAACAGAAATCGTTTATCGATTCGAATGGTTCAGCGGTTTCACCATTTTCAAATTGTATTTCATGACCAAATGAACAACTTTATTCTGCCGTTTCGAATACTCGCGTGTTACTTGCAGATTTCTTAATTATTACGATCTTACGTGATGCGACGCGATGTAGCCTTGAAGAAGAACGCGCGCATCTTTATTGCGTTGCATGTATTCGCAGTTTCTAATAACGTTTTGTTTAGAGTGCTTCGCGAGAATTGTAAAATTAGTGATTTTATTTTATAATAATATTATATTAATGTTAAATTATTATAATAATATTATAATATAATTATAAATGTATGTATAATAATATAATAATATTATTATAAATATAATATAATTACAAATATATTTATAACAATATTATAATATAATATAATATTATAATAATGTTAAATGTATTATTATAATATTATATAATATTAATAATAAATCTATTATTATGTAAATTATATTAATATTAAATGTATTATTATAACATTATATAATATAAATATAATAATATAATTATAAATATATTTATAATAATAATATAATATAATATTATATTAATGTCAAATGTATTATTATAATATTATAATATAATATATTATATTAATATTAAATGTCTTGTTACAATAATAAATTTAATCATTATGCATCATTGTATCATTTACATGCATCTAAAAGTATAGAATTCAACGTTTCAAACAAAACACCTGCTACCATTATATAATTACAATGTATAATCGATTTCATCTTGAAATTTTTTTTTCGATCATCGTGGTCGAATACGATCGTGTTCACGATCGGTCATTAACAATACTCGATTCTGAATTACGAGTCTAATCGATGCACCTGATTACTGTTTCGATAATCAACCGATCCGAGATACGTCTTCTGTTTTCTTGACCTCTAATTGATCACACTCACTCGTGGCTGATACAGCCGCATTATTTCAAAGTTCTTCGTCACGTTCGTGTTCGTTCCAAAGTCGATGGTGGCGTAAACCTCCGGCACGAATCCGCAACGTAGCAGGTTCGCGCCTGATCCATCGGTCGTGTACAAAAGCGCCCTCGAACCGATTTTCTGTTTCATTGTGTCTCGCAGCCAACTCGTGTACTGTATGTCGCACCCGTAACTTCCGTACTCGTTTTCCACCTGGAGCACGTCGTTGAAATTTCAACCATTGCCATCGTGATTATTTCGTTCTTAACAATTGCGAGTGCATTTTATTATAAATGTTAGTTACATTTTATTATAAATAATAATATTTCTATTATAAATAATAGTTATTAGTAATATTACATTTTATTATAAATAATTATTAGTAATTATTTTAGCAAGCATTTTATTATAAATGTTAGTTATATTTTATTATAAATAATAATATTATTTCTATTATAAATAATAGTTATTAGTAATATTACATTTTATTATAAATAATTATTAGTAATTATTTTAG